>NW_027452303.1:0-28000 GCF_964194025.1 Convolutriloba macropyga
AAAACCAGAACTAAAAATTTTGCAACCCACAGTTTTTTATGGGGAAACATGTATGTGTGTGCGTGTGTGTGTGTGCGCGGCCGCTGATCACAATTCAAACAGCTTCAAAAACCCAGCATAAAGAACATTGTATTGTCAGTTTTTGTAACAGAAAAATTAATAAAGAAAATTTTTTATCATGTTATCATCAAAACTACGCTTGAAAACGTCATTTAAGCAAAAACAGGAATCAATGCTTCTTAAATCCAGGAAGAGATAGTGTACGCATTTCATTTCTTAAAAAAAGATATATTGATGTTCAAAAAGTCATGGAAAATCATTCCGGTAATAAATTTTGAAGCGCTATTGCACTAAATTGTTTTCTCCGAAGCAAAATTTTTTTGCCAAATTTCACAAAATTGCTTCACAAATTTAACATAATAGATGCTATAGTTTATTTTTTTTTCTGTGTTACAATAGAAAAAATAACGATACAGATGAACTTATGTGTAATGGAACGGATTTTAACGGATCCGATTGCGCAAGAATGAATGAAGGTCAACGATTTCATTTTTGCAAGAGCTTTGTTGATGTTTCCGTTCAAAAAATCCGCTCTAATAGCTTTCAACTCAAGGGCTGAAGTATGCTCACATTTTACCGCGAGTTTGCATTTATAGTTTCCGAGAAATTTGCATAAAATTTCTAGATAATTTTACCTCAAATTTGCAGATAAATTTTGCAGATAGACGTACAGTGATATTATTTGTTGCATGAAAAATTTTAAGCAGGTATTGTTTGAAGATTTCCAAAAATTGCTAAAAAATTACCTTCAATTTTTACAAAGTGGATTCTTAGATAGTCCTACGAACAGTTTTCACATAAATTTTGCAGATAGAACTACCTAGAAAACACTTTTGCACGTAAAGTTCTAGGTTTTACAAGCAAATTCTGGTTAGATCTATTGAATAGTAAGTCAAGTTACAAAGACAAAAAATTATCCAGATTTTGTCTGGTCTGTATTTTTTTTAGCTTTTTGACGCAAATGCTTCGGAGAACCAATGAGAAACTTCAAATCGTTCCATTTATTACAAAAAATGATAAAATTAATATTAAAAACTGCCTAGACTCAAATTTACAACTTGAATAAATTCCTCAATGTTATATAGTATTCGACAGATGAGTTTATTTTCCATTTTAATCCTGATAAGTTTTTTGTCACAAATTATTTAGCCAGTTGTTAAATAGAGTTTTCAAAACAATTATCAAATTCAATGATAGGCACAAAACACAAAATAAAAGGCAGAAATGAGACCTCTTGAGCAACAATTGTTTTAATTTAGAAACGTCAATTGCATGTTTTTTGTTCTGCTAATAGAAAGCCTGCTTAACAATATTAGATGGTCTTTTGGAGCGTGGAAATAAACGTTGGCCTGAAAATCTGAGACTTCAAACAAAAGTGCAGATTTTGTGCGAATTCTCAATGCAAAATAACTCTGCGGGTTACAATTTTTGCGGTATGGTCCCAAAACCATTTAATGTGCGTGTTTCTGCATTTCATTTCATATTTAATTGCAGGCTGGGACTCAGCAGTTGAATGAGACCTTTTATCTATTCTTGAACTTCAAAAAAGATAACAGTTTTGGAGAATAGAATGTTCAACAAAAATTCGAACACTAAGTAGCAGAAAATAATTGGACAAGAAATCTAACTAAAACCCTTGAAAAAAGCAAATGAAATCCCACCTGTCACTTTAATGTAGCCTAAATACATGTTACAATTCGAAATTGTCTAAAATGAATGAAAAATGGGCGAAACTTAGTGTTGTGAATTGAATTGATACAAAAAACTTCATCAAAAAGAATGTAATTTTTTGTCTAATCATTGTTACCGAAAGATTGATAATTGCACATGAACGTTATTGTCTCCTAAAAGAGTTTTAAATTGAGGCTGCCCCTTTGTTTTTGATTAATTTAAAATATAACAGTTCTCTGTATATGAAATTGAAAATTATTTAAAAAAATGGTAAGTTTTGCAAATTAACTTTCACACATACATAATAATAGCATCTCTATTTAGTTTCTAAACTAAAAAAAACTAAAATCAGGTTCTAACCAGATTTTCGAATTGAGAAGTTCAATTGTCCTGGGAAGTATACATAATTTCTTGAACTTCTTGAACATCTTCTAGGGACATTTGAACTTCTTGATTAGAAATTCTGGTTAGAACATGATTTTAGTTTTTTAGTCTTTGAAACCATCTATCTTTTAAAGACAAAGATTCCGTTTTTATTTAAAAGTAAAAATTATGTTGCTAACAATACCATTTTTTATAACAAATTTCGTTTTCATATTCAGTGAATATATATATATATATATATATATATATATATATATATATATATATATTACATTAAGCAAAATCATATTAATAGCCTCAATTTAAAACTCTTGTAGAAGACATTACATTTACCTAAAACTATTAATCTTTCGGCAGCAATAATAAGAAATAAATGCGCATTTTGGATGAAGTATTTTGTAACAATTCAATTGTTAACGCTAATTTTCATCCAGTTTTTAACCATTTTAGACAAGTGCGAGTTGTAGCAAGGCTCTAGATCACACAAAATAGACAAGTGGGATTTCATTTGCTTCTTTCAAGCATTTTCGTTGAAGCTCTCTTCCAGTTTTTTCTGCTGCTTTTTTTCGATTTCTTGTAGAACATTCTACTCTCTAAATCTGTTATCCTTTTTTAAAGTTCAAGAATGGACAAATAGTCTCATTCATTAGCTGAGTCCCAACCACTATGATTCTATTTTTTATTAAAATGGAACTACACAGGGCCTGGAAGCAAAAATGAAATAAATAGCGCAAACTCGCTTTTTAAAATTTTTTCACATGAAACAGCAAATAAGGTAACCATCAGAGTTTTTCTGCACTGAGAAATCTCAAAAATTTGCACTTATGATTGAAGTCACAGTATTTTTGAACAAAATTTATTTCAACGCTCCAAAAGACCATCAAATAGAGTAAAGCAGGCCTTTTATTACGAGAACAAAAAAATTGTTGCTCAAGAGGTCTCATTTCTGTCTGTAATTCTGTGTTTTTTGCCTATTATTGAAATTGATAATTGTTTTGAAAGCTTTACTCAACAAATTATTGTGAAAAACTTTTATCAGAATTAAATTGGAAAATAAACTATACAACATTGAGTACTATACAACATTGTAGGCTATATTCAAGCTCAAAACTGAATCTCGGCAAAAATTCAACATTTTACAACCTCAAATAATTCAATTACTGACAAAACCTCTCAGAGTGTGTTGAATCAGCAGGAAAATGATGAAAAGCTTTGTATCTTTTAAGAAGAAAAGCCAGAAAATCCACCTTATATGCTGCTTTCGAACGTATTCAGAATTAGCTTCATCATGATTTGTAAACAGTTGCAATATTTGAAATTTTTGATGAGTTCTTTGAAGCATTTGCATTAGAATACTTTAAAATACACACTGAAAACGGTCTAGATGGTTTTACTTCTAAGTAATTTTACTTACTATTTAATAGATCTATTTTGAATATGCATGTAAAACCTCAAGTTTTTCATTCAAAAGTGCTTTCTAGGTAGTTCTACCTTCAAAATTTTCATCAAAAATGCTCGTAAGACTACCTAATAAACCATTTTGTAAAATTTCCAGGTAATAATTCTTGCAAATTTTAGGGATCTTCTATCGAAATTTTCATACAATTTTACTTGCAACAAAAAAAATTCATGATGAATCTACCTGCAAAATTTATCTGCAAATTGGAGCTATAATTACCTAGAATTTTTCTTGCAAAAATTTTTGAAGCTTTAACCGCAAGTTCGCGGTAGATAGTGAGCAGATTTCAGGCCTAGAGTTAGAAGCTTTTAGAACGGATTTCTTGATTGGAAACATCAACGAAAAACTCTTGCAAAATTGAAATGGTTGACGAGATGTTCTTTCACCTTCTTTCATTTTTGCGCAATCGGATCAGTTGAAATGCATTCAATTAGATATTAGTTTATCTCTATCGTTTTTTTCAATTTTAACACAAATACAAAAATAAAATATAACATTTATCATGTGAAAATTGTGAAACATTTATGTGAAACATTAAAAAAATTTAATGCTTGGGAAAAATTTTTTTAGTTCAACAGCTCTTCAAAATTTATTATTGGAATGATTATCCACAGTTTTGGAATATCAACATAATTATTTAAATTATAAAATGCATAAACATTTTCTTCCGAGATTTAAAAAGCATTGATTCCTCTATTCTTCTTAAAAGACGTTTTCATGCGTAGTTATTATTTTTTCCAATACAAAAAGAGACATTAGTTTGTTTTCTCAGGTAGCAGTTGAGGCTCATTGAATTGTAATCAGCGGCCGCACACACACACACACACACACACACACACACACACACACACACACACACACACACACACACATCATATTCCCACAGAATAAACATGTGAATTTCCGTTCGATGAAAAAATATGAAACATCAATTAAACCTCCAAAATGATAAATTGCTCTTTACATAGAAGTCCTCATAAAACGGTTTTATGTTGAAACAAAGTTAATTGCCAGTTGTCGCTTTGTTCCTTGGTTAAATTCGCATATCTCATGGTTAATCTGCTAAAAATTTCCACGTTTGAATGTATGTCATTTCCTTGACAATTATGTGATGCATTTTTATCCTGATAAGTGGCTTTTCAAGGATATTTAGCCAGTTGCTAAATAAAGTTATTGAAACATATTGAAAAGTCTTGATTAATATTTTTAAATGGACTTTTGGAGCGTGGAAATAAACGTTGTCCTAAAGACCTGAAACTTTACTCATAAGTGCAGATTTTGTGATAATTCTCAATGCAGAATTACTCTGATGGTTACAATTTTTGCGGTTTGGTCTCAAAACAAATTTTAAAACACGTTTGTGCATTTTATTACATATTCGGTTGCAGGCTCTGTGACGTTACATTTTAATAAAAACTAAAATCTTATTGGTTGAGAATAAGCTATTTAATGAGACTGTTCGTCCATTCTTGAACTTAAAAAAGATAACAGATTTAGAGAATAGGATTTTCGATAAAAACTCAATCACTAAGCAACAAAGAATAATTGGACAAGAGCTCCAACTAAAACGCTTGAAGGAAGCAAAACTGTCCACCTTTTTTGACGCTCAATGTGGAAAGCGCTTAGATTCGCAAATTTCGAGTAAGTAATATTGGCACGGAAATAAAAAATCGTAAATAAAAAATAACTGCAAAGAAATTTGGTTAGTAGTTAAGTTCGGCGCTAAGGGCATTTCACAAAATTTTAATCTTTTTTGAAGTGAAACGAAACCGAAGTGAATCGAAGTGTACCGGGAGATATGACTAAGACACATTTGTTAGTACTGATTACTAAAATGAGGGATTACGCTGCAAATAAGTGCAATCTAATTACGGTAATTTTGCGAAATGCGCTTCCGCAAAAAGTTTATTTCGCCGGAAAGTAGATTCAGTTTCCTCGTTTTCAACTTTCTGTGGCTGAAGTTTTCTTATATGGCACCGCCTTTTCCTCCGCAAAGTTTGTAAGTAAGTTTCACGCGTACAAAGTATTAAGATAGGAAAAGTGAAATCTGGTTACAAATTTGAGTATATTAACTCACAAAAATTGATAGCGGTAGACGCTCCTAATGCAAATGCTCAACAAACAACCTAAGGAGTAAAGAGTCCTTTAATTCTTTCAGACTCTAAACAAACTCAGACTATTGGTTTCAGTAAGATTTTTACAGAATTAAGGTTTCAAATGAAACTTATCCAGATTTCAAAATAAAGGCAAGTTGTAAGATGTCACTCTACTCGAATACTCATTTTCTTTTAACTAATAACGGGTTGTGTTTTACAAATTCTTTTTTCGCACTGTTTATGATGCTGCTATCAAGCTGGTGTGATCTTCTTTGAATGCTCAGAAGTTGAAATTCTCATCAAAATTTATCCGAAGAAAGGGATGGAAAATTGTCAAATTAGTCAAGTTTTGTTGAATTCAACAGGAACATAAAGAGAAAGCAAAAAGTAACAATTTTTCCTTTAACTATGTCGAATATAGACAATAAATTAGGTCATATTGTTTGTCTATGATGTTGACTTTTTCTTTCTGGCCAGACTTCAATTTGCAAGAATTTGCTTCACAGCGATTTGATTATCTTTGCTTCAAATCAAACCACAATTGTCTGTGGCTTACTGGAGTTGCGTTGTTCTACACTCAGTTTCGGAACGTAATTCATTAGTTTTTTCATGAGAATTTTTAATCATTAGTTAAGTAACATTGCTTTTGTTTATTGCTTTTGTAGTTTCAGAATTTTTTTCTCATGGCTGGTAAAATTTGGATACAAATTGTTCATTTCGATACATTTATGATGAAAAAATTTTAAACACACAAGAAAATGCACCCTTATTAAAAAAATTAAAACATTTGCGATATTGTTTGAAGGCCTATGAATATACCTTCGAATTTCGATAATAAACTCCAACTTTAACCCAAAAAATAAACACTTAATGGATGACGAGGTGTTACAAAATTCAATTTAGCAAAAGGAGGACGAAAATCGCTTCAAAGACGTCGTCTCCGCTGACAACTTTTTGGGGCTCTTAACGGATCTTTTACATGCACGTGAAATTTCTGAAAAAGTCAGCGGCGAGACGCCAAATAGTTCTCAAATGACGTCAGCAATTATTGACATCAATAATACTGCTATTTCCTCCCTGAAATCTTATAAACTTTTACCGAAGAAGTTCAAACAGAATATATATACAGCCTTTATAAGCTCTCTCAGGTCTATCTTGTGAGGGAATATACTAATAAGTCATTCATCTTAATATCATGAAAAATATTTTAATGGAATCCAATTTAATGACATCGCGCTCAAAAGCCCTTCTGAGTCATTTAATGCTCTACCTGTGTAGCCACAATGGCCGCAGGGCGACCGTGGCTCGAGACATAAATTTGTCGCTAATGGCACTATCCTCTGCAGCAATACTGCAACTATTATGCATATACTTTTGTTTTGAAAAAGAAAATCGGTAGTATCAAAAATAATGAAAAATTCATACTATGATTTCTAAAGCAGGCTGGCTTCTAAAGTGAAAAATGGAGTAGAGAGAGAGAAATTTTTAATGAATTTCCGTACATCGCGGGATGAGCATAGCAGCTCTCTTTGTTCACGCGGTGACAGGTCCTTTTGTCGCCTGAGGCAATTTATGAAGATTGCGTGCCGTCTTTCTGTACTAGCGGCTGCTCTTTTTCCAAATCAACATTTTTATCCAGCTTTTCATCACGGATTTGTACAAACTAAAAAGCAACCAAAAATTCTTTGTGTGGCCATGTTACAGTGGCCATGTTTTTTGACGCCGTGCAATCTCGACCACTTTGAAGATTTTTTTAATATTCAAGTTTACCTTTGCTCATCAAAAATTATTTTCTCTCTCACTTTTCATTTTTTCCGTCTTCTCTTTTATTCATTTTTTTGCGCTTGGAGCATCAAGTATGAACTTGAAAATGGTGTCTCATTTCCAATATTTTGCAACCTCTTCGAACTTGATTAAAGGTATTTTTTGCCCTAATGAAGGGTACTTTCCCACATTTCTGTTATTTATCAGATCTTTATTCCCCAGGGTGTGTTGTACATCTTACCCTACTCCAAATTACATTGAAAATATTCAATTTAATACCTGATTGTAAAAAGTTGATGGTTGCACGTTATTTTTCCTTGCTGAATTATTTATTTTTCCTTCTCTCGAAAAGTACTAGCCGCGGAGAGAACAGCTGACGCGTTCTGCAGAGGTAACAAGTTTGAATAAGAAGGCTCGTGTGATTGTGCATGGCACAAAAGTTTCTGAAAAGTTAGCTCGAGAAAAATTTGGATAGAAGTGATCAATGCTATGAAATATGCTACAAAAACTATAAGGAACAGAACTAGTATTATACAAATCAATAGATATATCTTTCAAACCAACTCGTGTCAAATATTAAATTTCCACGTTTTGCGGAGAAATTAAATTTAGAGAGTCATTCTAAAATTGAGTAATAATTTTTGTACAAAGTTCAAAAATTTTGAATAGAAAGTATTTGCATTGTACTGCCAAACTGAAAACGTTTTCCAAAATTTATTTTTTGTAAACTAAACTTCCGAGAAAAATGTTCGTTAAATAGAAGCAGATTTCACATATGAAAAACAATTTCAAATTTTGGAAAGATTTTGCTAGTCACTAAAATTTACAGTAAAAAAAAACAAACAATACCAAACACAACTATTATGCATATACTTTTGTTTTGAAAAAGAAAATCGGTAGTATCAAAAATAATGAAAATTTCATACTATGATTTCTAAAGCAGGCTGGCTTCTAAAGTGAAAAATGGAGTAGAGAGAGAGAAATTTTTAATGAATTTCCGTCCATCGCGGGATGAGCATAGCAGCTCTCTTTGTTCACGCGGTGACAGGTCCTTTTGTCGCCTGAGGCAATTTATGAAGATTGCGTGCCGTCTTTCTGTACTAGCGGCTGCTCTTTTTCCAAATCAACATTTTTATCCAGCTTTTCATCACGGATTTGTACAAACTAAAAAGCAACCAAAAATTCTTTGTGTGGCCATGTTACAGTGGCCATGTTTTTTGACGCCGTGCAATCTCGACCACTTTGAAGATTTTTTTTATATTCAAGTTTACCTTTGCTCATCAAAAATTATTTTTCTCTCTCACTTTTCATTTTTTCCGTCTTCTCTTTTATTCATTTTTTTGCGCTTGGAGCATCAAGTATGAACTTGAAAATGGTGTCTCATTTCCAATATTTTACAACCTCTTCGAACTTGATTAAAGGTATTTTTTGCCCTAATGAAGGGTACTTTCCCACATTTCTGTTATTTATCAGATCTTTATTCCCCAGGGTGTGTGTTACATCTTACCCTACTCCAAATTACATTGAAAATATTCAATTTAATACCTGATTGTAAAAAGTTGATGGTTGCACGTTATTTTTCCTTGCTGAATTATTTATTTTTCCTTCTCTCGAAAAGTACTAGCCGCGGAGAGAACAGCTGACGCGTTCTGCAAAGGTAACAAGTTTGAATAAGAAGGCTCGTGTGATTGTGCATGGCACAAAAGTTTCTGAAAGGTTAGCTCGAGAAAAATTTTGATAGAAGTGATCAATGCTATGAAATATGCTACAAAAACTATAAGGAACAGAACTAGTATTATAGAAATCAATAGATATATCTTTCAAACCAACTCGCGTCAAATATTAAATTTCCACGTTTTGCGGAGAAATTAAATTTAGAGAGTCATTCTAAAATTGAGTAATAATTTTTGTACATAGTTCAAAAATTTTGAATAGAAAGTATTTGCATTGTACTGCCAAACTGAAAACTTTTTCCAAAATTTATTTTTTGTAAACTAAACTTCCGAGAAAAATGTTCGTTAAATAGAAGCAGATTTCACATATGAAAAACAATTTCAAATTTTGGAAAGATTTTGCTAGTCACTAAAACTTACAGTAAAAAAAAACAAACAATACCAAACATAACTCTGTGCGAAGAAAATCACATGTTGAAAACAAAGGGACGATATATACAACAATATTTTGAAACAGAATGTACACATAATGGCTAGTTACAAAAAGCGATATGCGTATACAAAGGTTTGTGGAACGCCTTTTGATAGCTGGAAACAATTGTTTTTTTTGAACAAGTAAATTGAAAATATAACCCAGGGGTTAAATATTACAAGTTTAAAATGTCATATAAAAATTTAGTACAATGTTAAAAATCTTTGGAAGATTTTAACTTTGGAAGCCACCAATTGCGAGAAATAACCGAAAGAACTTCTAAAGCTATTTGATTAACTAACCGACCAAATATCTTTTTACCTCGTATCTTCTTTAATTTAGGATAACCAGTGCCAACTTTGCAATAATTTGCAATTTGCTATAAAACTAGCTATTATATGGTCAGATGCCAATAAGCAATTACAAAGGCAAAAAAGACAAAAGTGAAAGCATTTTCAAGATTTTTAGTACTCCTATTTTCATGGAAATATATTGACGGGGGTTGTATATGTTCTAAGGGCTGTCCTGAGGAAAGTTATACCCAATGAAAAAAAATAGTTGTAGTCGGTAAATGAAAAAGAAATTGGAAGGAGAACTCACAAAAACAAGCAAATGTTTTCAGTAAAAAGAAAAACCTAACCTCATTCCTTAAAGTTTTTTTCTATCGCGGAATATTGGATGCGATTATTTTGACGAAGATATGTACATTTTTATTTAGTGAAAACGAAAGGACAAAAACGAAAAACTTCCTTATTGGACAATACTATACTGATGTAAGAGTTTTCAAAACTGGTAACAGGGGTGAGCATGTAGAGCAAGTGTGATGAAATGAAGTGGATCTGAGTAAATACGTTTTTCTTAGTTTATACCTAAAGACATTCCGATAAAAATGGAATGAAACCACGGTTAATTGACAAAGAGGAGCAAATTTGACGCCTTTGTCGCTGATACGTTTCATAAGACCATGTTTTATAAAAAAAACAATATAACCATTGGGCTACTGAATTGTCAGAAAGATACCAAAAAAGATCTCCTGGTCACGAAGAGCTTGCAACATTGAAAAAATTTGCTTTATTTTTGACAAAAATTTCAATAATTTGATTTTCCTCTTTTTGAGCTCAGAGCAAAGAGGAAATTGTGCAAAGAGAAAAATGTGACCACCATCATTTTTAAAACTTTTTTTCTAAAAATCTGCGATTTTTGGAAACAACTGGCCGAAATGATCTTTTCAAATATATTTTCATAAATTAAAATTTCCTGATTTTTTTTTGAAAAATCTTCAAGATCAATAGCGTTAGTTTTAGAGAAACCAAATTGTTTATCGACAAAACAAACCCATAAGATTAATCCATATATCTTTCTTAATCCATATAATTTTTTGAAAGAAGAGCAAATTTTAAAGATCTTCGGAGGGTTTTCAAGTTTTGTCGCAACAATTCAAGAATACTGACTGCTTTGCTAAGCAAATTTATTCAGTACAATTAAATAGTCAAAATAATCTACGATTTTAGATAATTTTCTGAATGTCAAAATTGTAGCAAAATAAAAGCAAAACAAATCTTTATTGAATGAGGTGGCAAATCATAAAATAACATGTCATGCATTGTAGTCAAATTTGCTGAGCTGACTAATGACCCCTGACTATTAGAACAGTCCTTTATAACCGGCAGACACCTTACAAATACAAATCATGGATAACTAACAAGAAACGAAAAATATCTATTGTTCAGCATTACTTATATGGAAAATAAGCATCGTCAAAGTCATTAAAAAAATTGGTGCCAAGATTTTAGATAAGTGCCAAACAGCTTTTAAATACTAAAACAGTTTTTAGAAATTAAACGGGATACCAGCAATTTGGCAAAAGACAAAGGAAAACAAATAAGCAAAATACAAAACTAATTGATGTCAACGTCTTTGAAAATAAAAGGAGTCAATGTCATTAAATTACTTAAATTCGAAACAATTAAATACTTTTTAGCACCACCATTTTCATTTCTGTTGAATTCAAAACGCGGTGAAAGATTTTGGGTAGAAACCAAATGAAAACGCATTAAGCAACGCCAACAAGCAATCCACCAACAAGCAAGCGAAACTGAAAAATAACAGAAGTATTTTGAGAACTATCAGCGTTTAAGTCATTAAGACCAATTTTTGAGAAAAACTAAAATATTATGAGGCAAACCAGACTTATCCTATCTTCTTAAAATTTTTTGGAAAGAAACTGCAACAAATTTGTACAAAGAAGCTTTTTTCAATTCGTTAAAGAAAGTGTTTATCAGTATTATGCTTCTTTTCAGTGAACAAATATAGCTAAATTAGCGGGAAAAACCCAATTTCAAATTTACGCAAAATTCTCTCCAATTACCAGAGGTTTTCTAAATGATATCAAGTTAACTTAGAGATTATTGCTTTAGCACAAAAAAAACAACCCAAAAATGTTAACGCAAAAAATTGTTTTGTTATTAAAATTTTACATTTGCAACTACACTTCTATTTCTTTTTGGAGAGAAGATATGAACAATCACATCGCTCTCATTCTGCTCTGCTTTTGAAATTTACCGAAAACATCCTCTGTAAACTTTTGTGATTGCCCAAAACTTCCGGTCAAATATCAAAATAACAAATAATCAAACAGACTATAATAGTCGTAATTCATAAAGCCCAATAACAAATCAAATTGCTTGAATTTTAGTTTTATTAGGAGAGCCATAGCAACCTGTTGAACAGATTTTAAACATAGTAAATTGTCGCGACCTTTATGTGTCACTTTTATTAGGCAGTTTTGCTTTTTTGCTTTCGTGAGTGTGATTGGGTTGTAACTCGTTCAATGTTTTAATTTTATTTTGAAATTGAACTGATGAGCAATCTTAGTTAACCACAATAAAAATTGTTCAGTTAATCTATAATAATAATAATATACAGGTGTATATTGATATTGAGCAGGAGTTTTTGCTATTCTTTCTTCTGTGGTAGAAACTTTTAATATTTACTAAAACTAGTGCAGGTCAAAATTGTTAGAAGAACAAACACATAAACAATAACCCTACGAAAAAGAAAAAGAGAGGCAGACACACAGAGAGAAAGAGAGAGAGAGAGAGAGAGAGAGAGAGAGAGAGAGAAGTAGAGAAAGAGAAGGAGAGAGGGAGGGTGGGTGACACAAAGACAGACAGACAGACAGAGAGAGAGACCGACAGAGAGAGATAGATAGATAGATAGAGAGAGAGAGAGAGAAAGAAAGAAAAAAAAAAGAGAGAGAGAGAGAGGTTGAGATATTGAGAGAGAAAGAGCGAGAGACTGAGAGAGAGAGAGAGAGAGAGAGAGAGAGATAGAGAGAGAGATAGATAGATAGAGAGAGAGAGAGAGAGAGAGAGAGAGAGAGAGAGAGAGACAGAGAAAGAGAGATAAGAGAGAGAGAGAGAGAGAGAAACAGAGAAAGAGAGAGGGAAGACTTTGCAAGTTTTCACATTTTTATTAGACGTCTCTCTGTTTAATTTTCAACACCACAAGCATCTGCTTCGTTTAAAGTTGAAAGGGTTCAAAAGTTGTATTTCATTAGTCGGACGAAACTGCGCATAGAGTTTTAAACCAGGCAAACACACAGGGCGTTGAAAATCAAACCATGATCCCCAAATAAACTGAATTTTGATAACTGGCAAGAATTTTTCTTACATTTTTTTTAAAGCAATGTCAATGATATCTCATCAAGCCTTTTGAATTATTTTGCAATAATTTCTATAATAGCTAACTTTGGAACAAAAAAAGAAATAACGAAGCAAAAAAGATTGCCTTTTAAAATGCCGTGGTTTTCAATTTAATTGGTTTCATTTCAGAACTCATAAAACGATTTTTTTCTGCGTCTCAGAAATTGGAGGAAGGAACTAAAGAGAAACGTCCTGGAAGAAATTTGACGAGATCCTAGCTAGTTTTCCTAGAACATTTGAAGCCATAAAGATCTACATTGCAAAGCCATCAAACCTGTTTGGTCAGCAATTGAAGAACGTCTTTTTTTCTGACAAATTTGTGTTTAGGGTCAATTGGACAAAGTTAACTACGCATTTTCAAACTAATTTGATTATCAATTAACCAAGTTTCCTATCATTTAATTTAATTTTACGGATCAAACATAAAACTTCTTTAGGTTAATCAATTCATTGTAAAATTACTCGGTGATAGATATCTAGAAGTTTTTTTCAATCAGCTGTGCTTTAATTTTTTCAGTGCGCAGATTTTTCAAATTCTAAGATTGACCTCAACTGCATCATAACTAAAAACTTTAGGGCAAATTTTTAATATCGATTTGTTTTTGGTTGGATATATTTGATTGTTCTAGTTTTTATGTTCATAAAGAAATAAATTACTAAATCGCGTTGCTAAAACTGTTCAATGTTTCGCATTGTGAGCCAGATTCTGTCTCACATTTTGTTTAACCCCACAAGCTGACAGATTTCAATTGCTTTGGCTTCTAAAAGGACTTTTCATTATTTTTTGGAAAGTAAGAAATTTAAATTTTACAAAATTGCGTTATATCCATGGTACGCTTGAATAGTCGTGAGAATTTCCTTGCAGTATTTATTATAGAAGACACCAAGTTTTGCTGGTTGAAATGTATTGAATATACTCATATCTTAAAAATCGATATGCTGGCCCTTTTTTTCTCAGTGTTTATTTTTGATTAAAATAAATTTTTGGGTGTTAACTATTTGTAAATCACTGGACAAGTTTCACAAAAAAAGTGCTTAAAGGCGGGAAAAGTTATTTTATTTTGCTTTTGTCATTTTTATATTCTCCCACCTGTCTATGCCTAAATCAAGAGCGCTTGGCGTCATCTTGGCTTTCGGATTTGTGCTTGTGCAAAATTTTTTTTTCTCGGAGATTTGGAATAGTGAGCATACGAATATTTTTGAGGCGCTAATTTTTTAACGAACTTCTAGTGTGGTTAGCCTGCTCTTTTTTGTGGTATTATTTTTAACGGAGACCTTCTGAGAAGAAAAACTGACCAATTCTTGATTTTACAGTAAAACTGCTGAGATGCATGAAATTTTGGAACGCATCTGCCAACGTTATTTTGCTTCTGGTTCACTAGTTTATGGATTGATAAGAAAGTTTTTTTTTGCTTTTTTGTCAAAATTTAGTTTGTCGTGAAAATCATAAAGTTTTTGGTTCTTTGTTAGTTAACTCGCATTTTC
The DNA here is from genome assembly GCF_964194025.1 of Convolutriloba macropyga. Taxonomy (NCBI): domain Eukaryota; kingdom Metazoa; phylum Xenacoelomorpha; order Acoela; family Convolutidae; genus Convolutriloba; species Convolutriloba macropyga. The sequence continues at coordinate 14,769 of NW_027452303.1, forward strand.
AAGAAATGCAACTTACTAATCTCGGGAAAATATAATCAATAAAAAATAAATCCTTTCCTGAAAGTTCGATATACCAGGGTAGACAATATTTTACTATTCTAGCTAGAACTTTCGTTATATGGATTTTTAATGTCATTGTTGCAAACTATTTTAGCTTAATTCGTTTTTAGCAATAGTAATATATTTTTATTGAGAGAAAAAATATAGCGCAGTTTCGTGCTAATAGTTTTTGTGCCAATTTTCTCACCAACAGCTATTCGGCTGTTGGTTTTGTGCTATTGGTAAGTGAAAAAAATTAAGAATTATGACGCTGAGGTGCAAAAAAGAGGGAAAAGATAGAAGACTGACAGCTTATATTTGTTTCTTTACATTGTTGGTCTGCTGGGCAACCGGCAGCTCTGGATATAACCATTGCCTCCCCACTGAAACCCAGTATTATTTCAAATGCAGCGAGGAAGTCTGGTTTTGCCCTGAGAGCTGCGGAAGACAGGAAGTTGGAGCAATATTCCCAACAATGTGCCAACATAGGTGTTCAATTTATTCTCATGATTTTTGAATCATTTGGAGGACTCTCTGAATTGGTAAGAAAGAATTTGAAGCGAATAGCTCTGCTCAATGACAACAGAAGTTTGTTCTCAGCTGGTTTGTCAGTTGCTTTCGGCAGGCTTGCGCAATCGGTTTCAGTCACACTAATGCGAGGAAACGCTATAATGTTGATAGCAAGATGCGCAGAACTGTAAGCCAGCTGCAAGCAGAAGAAGCCTCCTTAATGTCTCATGACTTTTGATTGTGCGGGTTTCAGTATCCCAATTGCAAACCAAATAGTGTGGGTTCCATTATCCTAGTTGAAAACCCAATTGTGTGGGTTTTACTATTCGAAATGAAAACACGATTGATTAAATTTAATTAATTATGATTTTTTATTCTTACCTGATCAAAGTGGGGAGAATAGAAACGTATATTTCATATCTGGAAAACTGAAATGAACTGTTGAAAATTGATTTGTTAAACTGGTGATCTGCTGTTTTATAAACCTAGTCATGGTAACCAAGTTAATTGTTAATTCAAATTTATTGATTACAAAAAAAACTTCAGGCATGGCCACTAAATTATTGGTCCTCCTAGCCTTCAAATTGATCAAAATTGAACAGTATTTTGATAGTAAAACGCAATCGTTTTGCCAAAAAGGCTTCACTTTACTTCTTTTTCAGCCTCTAGTAAACGCTTGCTCTAAGCAAGTGCACATTATTCTACAGCGTTCTAAATTTGAAGTACTTTCTAAATGCGTGAATCTAAATAATATAGTTTTGAGGTAGTTCTCGGAACATACCGGGTTACTTAACTTGTGTACTTGTGCCCCGTATGCTGCTATCTTTTTCAGTTCCATCTTATGCTTGTTTGCAAATGTTCTGCTGATAAATATTTATGAAAAAATGCTGAAACTGTTAGAATATCGATCAAACTATAGTCTTAAACTTAGTGAGAATTAGAAAGAAAGTTTGACTTACCAGATTAGAAAGACAAGCAATATGACTTCGATCAAAGAAATTATATAAATGAATCGTCAAGAAATGGTGCTGAGAATCAATATTCGGTTCAAATTGGTGAATCTAGATAACTATTATTAGAATTAGATTAAGTGATGTAAAATCTTCCCAGCATGTATTAAATGATGATGATATCTCCGGAAGTGTGAATGAATTCTTAGAAAAGTGCAAATGCCTTCCATTTATGGTTCCCTTTGCGACTGATTTGCAGAAGCAAACCATATTGGGTAACCCTTGCGACCCCCACTATAAATCACGGTGCTAAGATTAGTTTTGTATCTTGACTTTTTCACACTGATAATGGGTATATATACAGCTGATTTTTGAGTCCTTTTTCATCCCCAAATTCAAATCACCATCTTGATCTAATAATCAGATCTCTCCTGCAAATCTCTAAATTCTTCTGTAAAATATCATTTTGTTATTCTCTCATTTTTGAGAAATTAATTCTTTTACTTAGTTAAAAACGCTTTTTATTCCGCTTGCGAAAATCCATAACCCAACAGAAACAATTTGCATTTAGCTGATAAATAAATTCAAAATCATAAAAGACACTCACTCTCTAATTTAATTTTGAGCAGTCTCTATTGCGCATCAAAAGGCATGCTCGATATTGTCCTATTTACCAAGCCATCAAACCAACTGATAAATTGATAACTTAATCCGATAACATTATCAATAAATTTTTATTACCAGAGCACTCTGGTATAGCTGGATAGACCAAAGGTTACTATCCTAGAGTCTTCCTCTGGAATCCTTTAGGGATTCTTTATGCTTTTTAATTTTTACAACTTGGCTTTCGTACAAGCCCACCTGTACACGAATTATTTTTTGCCAAGATCTTGTTGCCAAGATCTTGTTTCTTGAAACCCCTGCTAAGATCTTGCAAGTTTCGTACAAATCTTGATATTTTCATGGAAAGTTTCAAGTTAAGATCTTGGCAAGATCTACCATGTCTTAGTATGCTTTTTAACTATTTCATAACTGAAAGCTCTATCAAAACAAAATTTTCATTTTCATTATTTACAGCCTGATACAATTACAAGAATTTAATGAAGTATATTAGAGAAAGGGTGCCCTGCGCTCGCAAATCTTGAAAATGAAGTCCATAAACAGAAGAATTTCAAAGTTGTGGTCTATGCTTGCCCGATTAACCAAGGATGTCCACAAGAGTGATTCTGAAAAAGAAATGTTCATACCATGTCATGAAATATCTATACATGCAATCAAGATAAAGTTTTCATTCGCAATCAGATACCAGCTGTGCAACGATATGATCCCTCGGCCCCCTGATTTTTTTTCTTTCATTTTTTTCATTTTTTCGTTTTTTGTTCGTTTTCTTTGTTGCATTGAATTCAACTCCGATCGAGTTTCAATTATGTTGACAACAAATAAATTTATCAAATTTCAATAATTTTGGTCAATATTCGTTCCTTTGGCGATTCTCGATCGTATTTTGATACGGTTTCCCGACCTTGGCGTGGGATCATATAGAGTAGTCTTTTTCAAAGCCACTCCCCGTTGCGTCAAATTGAAAACCATCCGCTAATATTGCACATAAACAAGCCCACCTATACACGGATTATTTATTTTTTTTTAAAAAAATTATATCCTATACATTGGAGTATACCGGCAGAGCCGAACGGGCGTAGAGCAGAATACCATCAGAAGAGAATTAAAGCCGAATACTGCCTCGAGCTCTGATTGGTCAATTTCAAACGAATCAGTTATAAAGCAGTTTTTGAGAAATCGGCGTAATGAATGTTTTCGGCCGCAACCCCTTCACCCATCAGGGGGGTTGCGTCCACGAACAGGCCAAGTGGAGCGGAACCCGACTGCTCACATTAGGCGATTAGGCGACGCCAACCGATTTATTGGTCATTTTCTATATTTGCTGTTCTTTAATTTGGACCAATCAGGTTATTTGGCCTATCAGATTTAAACATTGGGTTAATTCTCTATTTTTCTTATTCGGCTTTGCGCCCGTTCGGCTCTATCCCTAATAAATAAAATTCCTTCTCTTAGCAGAAGTAAAAATGACGCAACACTACTATGAAACAAAATACATGAAAACTTAAAACAAAGTATAAAGGGGGGGGGGGGCAAAATATCCTCTCAAAACGCACAATTTTGAAAGAAGAGCTTCGTCAATTGAAACATCTTTTCAATTCGAATTTGAATTTGAGAATTTGAACCAACAAAAACTGTGTGTTCAAAACGCGCGTGTGAAGAGTGTGAAAAAATTTGAACAAAGAACGGAAGAAGGATTTCAATTAAACAGCAGAATGCTGAATTTGAGTTTGAGTGTTGACAATCAATTTTACCTTTTTTTCTGTTTACATTAAGCGCAGATGTAACTTGAGAGGTTTATGTAGACACGATATTGGTAAACATTAAATAGATTTTCCCACTATTTGCAACCTTTGAAAATGTAGGAAATAAAAACTACTCTCGTAGTTATAGTACTACTGTTTCGGTATAATTTTTTTTCGCTATATACCTTTGAAACGTATAAGATACCTTTGCGCTAGTGTAATATATGCATATATGCATGTTTATATGTGTGCATATATATACTTCAAATACAATAAAAATAGCGTTGAACTGCAATTGTAAAAGTACATAAAGTCTGTGTAAAGTATTTTGATAGAGCTCCAAATTTCTCTCTCTTTACATTTTGATAATATTCCGCAATTCTAGCACATCTATATAGTAATACAAGAAGCAGTTGCAACACAAACAGCACAAAGAAACAACACTACCATCAGAAGTAGCATTAAAGGTAGCACCACTACTTGTAGGGTTATTTAAAAATTGTACCCACTATACCTATAACCCACCATCGCCCTTTGTGCCCGATAGATAACCCTCCCCCTTTAAAACTTCACCTTCAACCAACAACCCTCACCCCCCCCCCCCATCCTCACCCCTAGCAACACAAAAAAACCACTACCACCTTATAACTTGTAATATATAATCCACTGCCCCTTTTTTATTCACAAATATGTACACTCTAGTACCGACAAAAGAGAATAAACTCTCATTTTTTGCCTCCAATCATCCATTTCCTCTGTACAAATATTGCCCGAAATGTTTTCAAATGTTTACATTTTGACCGTTCTTTTCATAAAAACAACAATACATTAAATTGCAGTTGTATCTTCAGCCCCCAGAAATTATGCATTAAAACAGCAAGGAGCACCGCTGTGTTCAAAATGTTTGTTGCAAATAATTTGGTTTATTAAATTAGACCTTTGAATTGCCCCAAGTCTTTGTCAATCACGAGTAGCGTTATTACTGGACCATGAAAGCAGCATTTCAGCAAAATCAAATTAATGTCTGCTCAAGGTAAGTCAAATATCAGTTTATTTAAATTTTTCAATGTCCTAAAGCGCAGAATGGCTTTAATTTTGCCCAAAAATACAGGGAAATGAGAGGAAAGAGTAGTATATATTAAATGAGTTCGATTTAGGGCAATACCATCGAAATGAAAGAAAAAAAATTGTTCCAACCCAATGAAAGTGGGCTATGAACTTTACATCAGGCTTAGTTTTTTGTTAAGAAAATTCTGATCGACTGATATTTTTTGCGGAGAGATGTAATAGTGGTAATCATTGGGAGCTTTTGAAAAACTGTATCAAAAAATTTTTCAAAGTTTTTGTTTCTCGGATAAAATTTGAGGCTGGAAGTTTTCACTTTTCTTCCCTTTTTTCCAAACTCACTTCCAAATTTTTGATATTTTCACGCTTCGTAAATTTCATGAGAATTTTAAATAAAATTTGCTTATAGCCGGAGTATTTTTCTCATACGGCTATTATTGAGCTCCTACTTCGTTTTCAATCTCGAGAATTTTTATTGTAGTGGTGCTCCTTTTCTGTTCACACATTTCTTGACCACTTAGCTTTCAAAACGGGATAAACAGGTAAAACCTTTGGGGGAATTCAGAGTCTGAAAAAGCTGGTATTTCGGTTGCCTGCTGTGCTGAAGTACCTGGGAAATCCTAAATTCAATGCAAAAATCAGGTTGATTTTCGTAGTTATCTCACCATTCTTTGAGTATTCTGTTAAGTTGGTCTCATAATGACGTTCGTCTGAATTCCTAGAGGTCATGTCAATCTATCTCTTATCTGATTTGCTTTCATCGTTCAATTGCTCTTCTGGTTAGGCCGAGATTCTCATTGACTTTAATCTTTGCTTTAGGTTGCATATCGAGAGTTGTTCCTTTTGTACTTCGTAAAACGAAGATTTGCTTCGCTTTGCCAAATTTTACCGAGCGTTTTTGTAACCCTCTGCTGGGTATGTTCTAAAAGAGATATTTTCAAATTTGATACTGCGACAATGGTTATGTGAATCCTCCACTCACAGACCAGAAGAGAATCAGTTATTTTGGATACCAGGCTTAAGTAAACAAACTTTAAGTAAAGTTCAAAAAAAATTAGCAAAGAAAAACATCTGCTTTATTTTCACAGGAAATCTAAATAGTGAATCAAAGAAAATCTCAATTTTCTACTGACAACATATCTTCTTTGCAAGTGTTTGCGGTTGTGTGTGAACATGAGGACAGGTTCAAAGTTCGTAAAGTAGGTGAAAACCACACAAAAGTACAAAAAAAATTGAAAGAGACACAATATACCCCAGTTTTTCCTGAAAGCTAATATAATCAAAAAAGAATTTATTCCATGGACTTAATTTTATAAGAAAAATGTTTAAAATCATTAAACAAGAAATAGGTTTCATCATAATTTGACAAAAACGAGTCTTCAAAAAAGTGGCGTGATAGCCGAGAGGTAAGGTGTGTGGTTCACACGCCAATGATTGAGAGTTCAATCCCCTGCCTCCGTGAAGCTGTCTATGTAAGGATGAGCTCTTACTTAACCATAGCTTCAGGTTGACCATAGCCTGACCAAGGTTGGCTGCAATGATGGTACCACGTGACAGTTTCAGACGCAAAAAAAGTGGCCATAGTCACCAAAAATAGAGCAATGATGCTCATTAAAAGAACAGTCTGAAATGTGGAGAATAATAAGAAACAGGGCAGCTGAGAACAGGCTACTGTAGGCCTAATGCTGTTCCGCTGCGATTACGCAGAAACCACAATTAATTAATTATTATTATTATTATTTTAGAATTAATTGTTTTTATAATAAGTTTATATCAACAATTTTGTTTATAACTACCAGTTTTTCCTGTTTCACAATTCTCTTCGCCAAGATACCATCAATTGCTTATAGTTTATTCAGTTCTGATTTGTTACCAACCCAATGAATCAGCAAATTCAATTTTTCTGAACGTTCCTGTAAAGCACTTTCCACAAGATTGCAAAAGCTTGTTGACATTTTAGTTATCTCGTTCCAAAATTGAAAACAAGCCTTTATCTTAATTGTTTTTGGTGAAAACTCTCGGCCGAGGAGAATCAATAATTTTTTCTACTGCCATCCTATTTTGTGTTTATCAAAACATTCCGAGACTTCGATTTAACTGCAAAATTTTACTGAAATCTGCAAACTGACATCTTAGCAATCATTAAATGTTTGAATATACCCTTGCAACCAAATAATACACAAAAATTGTCATTTTCTTATGTTTGTGGAAATAAACTGTTGAAAATTGGTATTATTTGTATGAAAAACTGCCAATAGAAAGCTTTTATGCCAAAAAAAATTTTGATTGGACATGATTTTTGCAATTTGCAACTGACGTCAAGCTTAAACCAGTTTGCTTAAAATTAGAAAAAAAACTATTAAAAAATGCAATTCGACCGTTAAATGGTTACTAAAACTAGTTGAGAAAACCAATCACAACATAAGGCCTTTGGTTTTATTCGTTTATTCCGATTCAAAATCTCAAAGACTTCAAGCAAAAGTTCTGTTTTGAAACCTGTCTTCTAAAAAATTGTGGTAAAAAACTCATGAAACAAACCTCGAAGATTTGAAATCACAACTGGAAACATCTCCAATTCGGCAATCAGACTGAATGCCAAGTCCAACTCTCTAAATAAGAATAAAAGAATTGGTTGAAATTGGGCAATAGAAGAAGACAGAAACTGAAAAATAAACAGTTCTCAAGAAAAGGAAGAAAGAGTTATCTTAATTGAAGATTTCTATAAGTTAATGAAAAATATGAAAAAAACAGGCAAAAAACTTTAATTTGCAATTTTTGATCAGAGACCTTTTTCTCACTTACGTCTTGATTTATGCTTTCATTTCAAATGCAAATGACTCAAAAACATATCTGACAAAAATTGTGTGATTGGACTGGGTCGAGTCAACGTCATCATGGCTGGGATGTTCCGGTTCAAATAGAGGAAGAAAAACAACATGCTCGGATAATTTCAAAATCAACTTTCACTATCTATTTTTATAACATTTTAATGATCTCGCGTTTTATCATCAAAATTTCCCGACAAAAAGCTATGAGATCATCATTTTATAACTCACTTGGAGACTTTGACAGTTCTTGACATTATACAGACTACTGGTTAAGAAAATGCACAAAAATGACAATACGTTAAGAAATTTTTTATAAAATAGCAAAATTAGATAACATTTGTTTAAAGTTTTTTTTCAATCAATGCTTTCAAAGTCAATGATTTTTTTTTGGAAAATGTGCCTACTGCTCCATTTAAAGGCCTGAAAATCTATTTCGTCTAGAACTGTTGACCTAGGAAAGCATGCTTTGTTCACAGCTCGGCGAACACTAAATTGTCTTTATCTAATTATTATATATATATATATATATATATATATATATATATATTTATATATATTTAGATATATATATATATATATATATATATATATATATATATTTATATATATTTAGATATATATATATATATATAATATATATATATATATATATACATATATATTTATATAATGTATATTATATGGTATATATATTATATATGTCCTTCAATGCTTTCCGTAACAGACTCTGAACGAAACACGAAAGAGCCCTATGTGAACAATAAGATTCCCCTGCGTGAACTATTAGTAACCCTGAGTAGAGATTTGCAAAAAATCCACGATGGCGGTTGATAAGATCATATGCTTGTGTGTTGGTAATAGGAGATAGACGTCTATGGCCGAATTCTACGTTTTAAAGTTTTAAATTGCTGTCAATTTTATCTGTACAGAAAGCGTCGAGAAATTTTTGAATTTGACTGGAGATAACGAAAGACTGCTTGTAAAATAATTCTGCGTTAAAAGTAGACTTTGAACAACAAGTAATTATATGTTACAGTCGCCCCTAATCACAACAAATTGATATAAATTACGAAGCAATTTCTTTCTTTTATAAGGACAAACTGGAGCAAAGTTAAGCGCAGAAGCAGAGAAACCTCATTCACGCAATATGTGTGCCAAAGTGATTAAAATTATTCGATAAAACAACTGAAGTCATTCAGTTGATTTGACGTCTGATCGAAAAAGCATCTATTATGCCCTAATTTAAAGCTGATTTGAAGTGACAATTGGGGTCCGATATGGAAAAACAAACTAAATTTATGACATAATAGAAAGCTTTTGAATACTTTTACCAATGCTTGAATAGAAAATTTAGTATACCTATCAATTATAAGGTTGAACGATGTGCCAACAAAAAACCCCAAATACTCACAAAACGTTTAAAATGATTTAGGCAAACGATCAGTTTCAAATTTTCATTAATTTTCTTATAAAAAATCATTAGCTTCCAGTGAGGCTCGAGCAATCACAACTATACAAACTTAGGTTAAATTATCCCCTCTAGTAATAAAAATTGAATTTTTTTCAGTGAAACAACATTAACATTGAGGACAGAAGCCGAATTGCTTGACATGAAATAAAATTTTCTCTAAAAAATCGAAATTTTTGGACAACAATTTTCTCAATCAATTTGAAATGCATTTTGAAGAAATTTGACCTTTTAAAACTAATACTCTCCGACGTGACTAAGATCACTTCTTTTTGTTTGTTTCTTGAAGATAAACAAAAATACCCCGAAAACATTTTAAATAATCAGAATGATGGACGAAACCATCAGTAATTCAACGTAGACACGGTGAGCTCAGAGCTTTGCAAACGCAATGAGGTACATGTTCCTAGCACTTATCATTTTTGCAGGGAATTTTTTTTGTTCAGAATCAAAAAATTCTGTGAAGAAACGATGTTCTGTATAAAAATAAATCAGTGCACAACCTTAAAACGGTTCTACTTCTTTTCACCCCTATTCATTTAACCCCCTATCATTTAACCCCGATTTATTCACCCCTCTATCATTTCACCCCTCTATCATTTAACCCCTCTATCATTTCATCCCGCCACTTGGCAGTCGACATTAAAGGCATGTTTTGTCATAATTAAGTGGATAAATTAATCCCACGTACGGTTGTGATAGTTTCATATCAAGTCCCACGAGTCGCTGAGGCATGGCCAAATGATTACATTGCTAATTTAATTATCCTTATTTTATAGAAAGATTAAAATAGGGGTGAAATGATAGAGGGGTTAAAAGATAGAGGGGTTAAATGATACAGTGGTGAATAAATCGGAGTTAAATGATAGAGGGTTAAATGAATAGGGGTGAAAAAGCGGGACACCTCCAAAACAGGCAAAGCTGTGTTTGTGTCTGTGTTTGTGCATGTTTGGAGGGATGTTTGTGTTTATAAGTTAACATTTATCTCTCTGGGATGGCTGAAAGGGTTACAATTCGAACTGGATAAAAACTGCGCCGAGATAAACAGGAAACAAGTACTTCGGGTAGAGACATTTATCTGTCTTATCTCAACAAATTACAAGTTCTGTGTGCATAGTATTATTTTTTTGAATTGTAAACGACCTGCCTGATGGAAAATTTGCTTAAAAATTGCGGTTATTTTAAGCAACCATAGAGCAATTACTTGCTATTTTTCCAACAATGCCTTTTGCATTTAAACAAATCCGTGTTTTGTAGTTTTCATGGGATCACTCGAGAATGCGGAAAAAACACTTTGTAAACAAGTGTTTGCATTTTTTGTGTTTTGATTTTTTGCGTTTTTTGCCTAATTTATTTTTCAAGCTCAGATTTGTCAGCAGCTCCGAATAACCAAAGGAAAGAACCCAATAATCTTAACAGTCACGGAGTATATAACAACTTTTTGAAACCGAAGTACGCCTTGGACTGATTAGTTACAAGTTTTCTAAATCAGTTGATTGAAAAAAATAACATTTAGCAATTTTAAATATCATCTGAAATTTTTTTATAAATACAAAAGTGAATAAGAAGAAATTTGATGAAAGAGCCAAATTGTTTTTAAGCAAAAACAACAGCCGTCAGTATAACCAATAAATAACCAGCTGTTGCAGTATAATCTGGTCGGTAATGTTTAGTTGTGAGTCTTGGTTGCAGAATTGGTCAGCTCAAAGTTAGCTAATTTTTGCCGTTTTCCTCGAATTTATTTAAAATTTGACTAAAATGCCAATAATTAGCCGAAAAACGTATTAAGAATGGGGTCATGTAAAAGAGTCTAAAGTCTGGCATTTATTAATTACTGGTAAAATTGAGAACAAAAATCAAAATGTTTTAAAAATGCAGTCATCCAAAATATTTATTATTTCTTGACTTTAGTCTAGGCCGTACTAACTACTACAACTACTACTACTACTTTCTCTGCCGGAGTGAACAAGGACGGCTTGTGTCTTCGAACAACATTCGAGGACATAGGTTTCAGTGCAGCTAAAGTTGATGACTGTTGTTAGGTTGAGCCAAAGTGGAGCACATTTTTTAAGTTACAGACTTAATCGAGGACATTTAAAATAGTCGAGCGGTTTCTTTTCATGGCTGATATCGGTCGAGGACAATTTTTTTCATAACTCTAGGCTTCGACTGGGGGTGTAAACGAAAATCACCGTACTAAAATTTTCTACGTTCAGCGGGCGTTCTAATGATAGTGCTAATACTTTTGCAGATGAAATATATCGTTCGTTAAAAGTTATGGCTGAACAAAATTATGTGTATCCATGAGTATCTAGCTGCCCCCTCTAGCCGCAAGTAAGGAGAATGTGGTGCTGCAACAAATACGATAAAATGCAATCTTTTGCTAAATGTTTGAATGATCAGAAAATACCTTTAAATACGTTGCTCTCAGCTACGATCTTTTTTATTTAATATTTTTTTTATTGATTATAAATATGTGGCTCTCAAGTTGACTTTTCTAAAGTGGTATTATTGCCTTTATTTTTGAGTTATTCGCTAAAAATGATAAATCATAAACAACCTGAATATTATCAAAGCGTCTATTTCTTCGCCCATATATTTATTTACTTTAACTTATTACAATTATTATTTTCTGTTTGAACTGAAATTGATGTCGTGAGGTTAGAACTATAAAAAATACCCTTTGTAAAGCGAAATCTGCCTCTGGGTCTAATTCAAAATCCAGATCATTTGGTTAGGCTTCTCTTGTCCCACTGAAATAAATCTGGCCGTACATTTTGTATGTACTGATCTACGATTACCTTTTTATCTGATATAGTAAAATTATCTTTCATCTTTAATAGTAAAAAGTGGCTTCACAGCAGTCTGCAATTTGTCCCTGACGGTCTAGGTTCAAAACTAATCCAGGCTATTTAATCAAGAATTCTTTTAAAGCCTTAGATTTAGGGGAATCATATCAACATCTAAGGAATAAATTAGAAATCTGGTTTTCTCTTAAATTGCGTCTAATCGAAAATTTCCTTCTTCTTTATTGCATCCAAGAAGCGCAAAAATTGCTTATTGTGAATGAAGAAATCGATTTAAATGAGTATGAATTAAAATTTGATTTGAAAAAAAGTCAGGGCAGAAAAAATGATGTGCGCAAAGGTAGTATCGTTAGCTAACTAATGGAAAAATTATGTAATTGTTTTAATATCAATAGCGCTAAGAAGGCTGGGATCACTAAAAGCACCTAAACTAGTTGACCTCAACATTTGAAAAATTAAAATGTTGGAATTGGAAATTCTTGCCATTTCTGTAAAGCTTTGATAATCGATTTTTATTGTTCCAACCCCCACTTTGGTGGGGAGGGGGGAACTATACACTCAAATGTTTTTCTTCAGTCAAATTTGGCCGATCGATATATTCATCATAGAGTTGTGTGTGTGTGGTATCATTAAAAAGCACGCAAAAATAGGGAAATAAAAAAGATTTTTTCGAATTTCGTTTTTTTACAGGGAGTTATCGAGGTTAGAAGTTTTGTGAATATTCGACAGATTTTATTCACATTTTCCGTAACTTTTGCAAAAAATGGAGCTCAATTTGTGTCATTGTTGCCATTAGAGAGAAGAGCGTTGCTGAATTATTTGATTGCAGATTTTTATGTCTGAAAATTTTGATGACTTTTTCAAAATTCAGAGACCTTTCATTAAAAATTGCACAAATTGTGCTTTTTTGGTCGACTTTTTTTAAGTTTGCCGAAATTGGAGAACTGGAAACCGCTGACACAATCTCAGTAAACTCAAAACTAGATCTAGTTGAAACCGGGTGCCCTATAAAGGTCTTCTGGAATTAAAATTTTGCCGTTTTTTTGCAAAAATAACTCGATAGTTATACAAAAACATCAATCTTTTTTGATTTTTGAAAAAATTTACCTGACAATTGGTCTTATTCGCAAATAATTGAAACACTTGAGTTAATTTTCGGACGAGCGCCAAAATCAGGATAGGTTAGATGGATTCTTACAATC
>NW_027452304.1:0-10000 GCF_964194025.1 Convolutriloba macropyga
AACTCAAGCTAACTAAAGCTAGTTCAAGCTAACTCAAGCTAGCTAAAGCTAACTCAAGCTAACTCAAGCTAACTCAAAGCTAGCTCAAGCTAACTCAAGCTAGTTCAAGCTAACTCAAGCTAGCTAAAGCTAACTCAAGCTAACTCAAGCTAACTCAAGCTAACTCAAGCTAGCTAAAGCTAACTCAAGCTAACTCAAGCTAACCCGAGCTAACTCAAGCTAGCTCAAGCTAACCCAAGCTAGCTAAAGCTAACTCAAGCTAACTCAAGCTAATTCAAGCTAACTCAAGCTAACTCAAGCTAACTCAAGCTAACTCAAGCTAGCTAAAGCTAACTCAAGCTAACTCAAGCTAACTCAAGCTAACCCGAGCTAACTCAAGCTAACTCAAGGTAGCTAAAGCTAGTTCAAGCTAACTCAAGCTAGCTAAAGCTAAGACAAGCTAACTCAAGCTAACTCAAGCTAACTCAAGCTAACTCAAGCTAACTCAAGCTAGTTCAAGCTAACTTAATGAAGTTAACCCAAGCTAACTTGGGTTAATGAAGTCAAACTCAAGCTAACCCGAGCTAACTCAAGCTAACTCAAGCTAATTCAAGCTAACTCAAGCTAACTCAAGCTAATTCAAGCTAACTCAAGCTAATTCAAGCTAACTCAAGCTAGCTAAAGCTAACTCAAGCTAACTCAAGCTAACTCAAGCTAGCTCAAGCTAACTCAAGCTAACTCAAGCTAACTCAAGCTAACCCGAGCTAACTCAAGCTAACTCAAGGTAGCTAAAGCTAGTTCAAGCTAGCTCAAGCTAGCTAAAGCTAAGACAAGCTAACTCAAGCTAACTCAAGCTAACTCAAGCTAGTTCAAGCTAACTCAAGCTAGCTAAAGCTAACTCAAGCTAACTCAAGCTAACTCAAGCTAGCTCAAGCTAACTCAAGCTAGTTCAAGCTAACTCAAGCTAGCTAAAGCTAACTCAAGCTAACTCAAGCTAACTCAAGCTAGCTCAAGCTAACTCAAGCTAGTTCAAGCTAACTCAAGCTAGCTAAAGCTAACTCAAGCTAACTCAAGCTAACTCAAGCTAACTCAAGCTAGCTAAAGCTAACTCAAGCTAACTCAAGCTAACCCGAGCTAACTCAAGCTAGCTCAAGCTAACCCAAGCTAGCTAAAGCTAACTCAAGCTAACTCAAGCTAATTCAAGCTAACTCAAGCTAACTCAAGCTAACTCAAGCTAACTCAAGCTAGCTAAAGCTAACTCAAGCTAACTCAAGCTAACTCAAGCTAACCCGAGCTAACTCAAGCTAACTCAAGGTAGCTAAAGCTAGTTCAAGCTAACTCAAGCTAGCTAAAGCTAAGACAAGCTAACTCAAGCTAACTCAAGCTAACTCAAGCTAACTCAAGCTAACTCAAGCTAGTTCAAGCTAACTCAAGCTAACTCAAGCTAACTCAAGCTAGCTAAAGCTAACTCAAGCTAACTCAAGCTAACTCAAGCTAACCCGAGCTAACTCAAGCTAACTCAAGGTAGCTAAAGCTAGTTCAAGCTAGCTCAAGCTAGCTAAAGCTAAGACAAGCTAACTCAAGCTAACTCAAGCTAACTCAAGCTAGTTCAAGCTAACTCAAGCTAGCTAAAGCTAACTCAAGCTAACTCAAGCTAACTCAAGCTAGCTCAAGCTAACTCAAGCTAGTTCAAGCTAACTCAAGCTAGCTAAAGCTAACTCAAGCTAACTCAAGCTAACTCAAGCTAACTCAAGCTAGCTAAAGCTAACTCAAGCTAACTCAAGCTAACCCGAGCTAACTCAAGCTAGCTCAAGCTAACCCAAGCTAGCTAAAGCTAACTCAAGCTAACTCAAGCTAATTCAAGCTAACTCAAGCTAACTCAAGCTAACTCAAGCTAACTCAAGCTAGCTAAAGCTAACTCAAGCTAACTCAAGCTAACTCAAGCTAACCCGAGCTAACTCAAGCTAACTCAAGGTAGCTAAAGCTAGTTCAAGCTAACTCAAGCTAGCTAAAGCTAAGACAAGCTAACTCAAGCTAACTCAAGCTAACTCAAGCTAACTCAAGCTAACTCAAGCTAACTCAAGCTAGTTCAAGCTAACTCAAGCTAACTCAAGCTAACTCAAGCTAGCTAAAGCTAACTCAAGCTAACTCAAGCTAACTCAAGCTAACCCGAGCTAACTCAAGCTAACTCAAGGTAGCTAAAGCTAGTTCAAGCTAACTCAAGCTAGCTAAAGCTAAGACAAGCTAACTCAAGCTAACTCAAGCTAACTCAAGCTAACTCAAGCTAACTAAAGCTAGTTCAAGCTAACTCAAGCTAGCTAAAGCTAACTCAAGCTAACTCAAGCTAACTCAAGCTAGCTCAAGCTAACTCAAGCTAGTTCAAGCTAACTCAAGCTAGCTAAAGCTAACTCAAGCTAACTCAAGCTAACTCAAGCTAACTCAAGCTAGCTAAAGCTAACCCGAGCTAACTCAAGCTAGCTCAAGCTAACCCAAGCTAGCTAAAGCTAACTCAAGCTAACTCAAGCTAATTCAAGCTAACTCAAGCTAACTCAAGCTAACTCAAGCTAACTCAAGCTAGCTAAAGCTAACTCAAGCTAACTCAAGCTAACTCAAGCTAACCCGAGCTAACTCAAGCTAACTCAAGGTAGCTAAAGCTAGTTCAAGCTAACTCAAGCTAGCTAAAGCTAAGACAAGCTAACTCAAGCTAACTCAAGCTAACTCAAGCTAACTCAAGCTAACTCAAGCTAACTCAAGCTAGTTCAAGCTAACTCAAGCTAACTCAAGCTAACTCAAGCTAGCTAAAGCTAACTCAAGCTAACTCAAGCTAACTCAAGCTAACCCGAGCTAACTCAAGCTAACTCAAGGTAGCTAAAGCTAGTTCAAGCTAACTCAAGCTAGCTAAAGCTAAGACAAGCTAACTCAAGCTAACTCAAGCTAACTCAAGCTAACTCAAGCTAACTCAAGCTAGTTCAAGCTAACTCAAGCTAGCTAAAGCTAACTCAAGCTAACTCAAGCTAACTCAAGCTAGCTCAAGCTAACTCAAGCTAGTTCAAGCTAACTCAAGCTAGCTAAAGCTAACTCAAGCTAACTCAAGCTAACTCAAGCTAACTCAAGCTAGCTAAAGCTAACTCAAGCTAACTCAAGCTAACCCGAGCTAACTCAAGCTAGCTCAAGCTAACCCAAGCTAGCTAAAGCTAACTCAAGCTAACTCAAGCTAATTCAAGCTAACTCAAGCTAACTCAAGCTAACTCAAGCTAACTCAAGCTAGCTAAAGCTAACTCAAGCTAACTCAAGCTAACTCAAGCTAACCCGAGCTAACTCAAGCTAACTCAAGGTAGCTAAAGCTAGTTCAAGCTAACTCAAGCTAGCTAAAGCTAAGACAAGCTAACTCAAGCTAACTCAAGCTAACTCAAGCTAACTCAAGCTAACTCAAGCTAACTCAAGCTAGCTAAAGCTAACTCAAGCTAACTCAAGCTAACTCAAGCTAACCCGAGCTAACTCAAGCTAACTCAAGGTAGCTAAAGCTAGTTCAAGCTAACTCAAGCTAGCTAAAGCTAAGACAAGCTAACTCAAGCTAACTCAAGCTAACTCAAGCTAACTCAAGCTAACTAAAGCTAGTTCAAGCTAACTCAAGCTAGCTAAAGCTAACTCAAGCTAACTCAAGCTAACTCAAGCTAGCTCAAGCTAACTCAAGCTAGTTCAAGCTAACTCAAGCTAGCTAAAGCTAACTCAAGCTAACTCAAGCTAACTCAAGCTAACTCAAGCTAGCTAAAGCTAACTCAAGCTAACTCAAGCTAACCCGAGCTAACTCAAGCTAGCTCAAGCTAACCCAAGCTAGCTAAAGCTAACTCAAGCTAACTCAAGCTAATTCAAGCTAACTCAAGCTAACTCAAGCTAACTCAAGCTAACTCAAGCTAGCTAAAGCTAACTCAAGCTAACTCAAGCTAACTCAAGCTAACCCGAGCTAACTCAAGCTAACTCAAGGTAGCTAAAGCTAGTTCAAGCTAACTCAAGCTAGCTAAAGCTAAGACAAGCTAACTCAAGCTAACTCAAGCTAACTCAAGCTAACTCAAGCTAACTCAAGCTAACTCAAGCTAGTTCAAGCTAACTCAAGCTAACTCAAGCTAACTCAAGCTAGCTAAAGCTAACTCAAGCTAACTCAAGCTAACTCAAGCTAACCCGAGCTAACTCAAGCTAACTCAAGGTAGCTAAAGCTAGTTCAAGCTAGCTCAAGCTAGCTAAAGCTAAGACAAGCTAACTCAAGCTAACTCAAGCTAACTCAAGCTAACTCAAGCTAGTTCAAGCTAACTCAAGCTAGCTAAAGCTAACTCAAGCTAACTCAAGCTAACTCAAGCTAGCTCAAGCTAACTCAAGCTAGTTCAAGCTAACTCAAGCTAGCTAAAGCTAACTCAAGCTAACTCAAGCTAACTCAAGCTAGCTCAAGCTAACTCAAGCTAACTCAAGCTAACTCAAGCTAACCCGAGCTAACTCAAGCTAACTCAAGGTAGCTAAAGCTAGTTCAAGCTAGCTCAAGCTAGCTAAAGCTAAGACAAGCTAACTCAAGCTAACTCAAGCTAACTCAAGCTAACTCAAGCTAGTTCAAGCTAACTCAAGCTAGCTAAAGCTAACTCAAGCTAACTCAAGCTAACTCAAGCTAGCTCAAGCTAACTCAAGCTAGTTCAAGCTAACTCAAGCTAGCTAAAGCTAACTCAAGCTAACTCAAGCTAACTCAAGCTAGCTCAAGCTAACTCAAGCTAGTTCAAGCTAACTCAAGCTAGCTAAAGCTAACTCAAGCTAACTCAAGCTAACTCAAGCTAACTCAAGCTAGCTAAAGCTAACTCAAGCTAACTCAAGCTAACCCGAGCTAACTCAAGCTAGCTCAAGCTAACCCAAGCTAGCTAAAGCTAACTCAAGCTAACTCAAGCTAATTCAAGCTAACTCAAGCTAACTCAAGCTAACTCAAGCTAACTCAAGCTAGCTAAAGCTAACTCAAGCTAACTCAAGCTAACTCAAGCTAACCCGAGCTAACTCAAGCTAACTCAAGGTAGCTAAAGCTAGTTCAAGCTAACTCAAGCTAGCTAAAGCTAAGACAAGCTAACTCAAGCTAACTCAAGCTAACTCAAGCTAACTCAAGCTAACTCAAGCTAGTTCAAGCTAACTCAAGCTAACTCAAGCTAACTCAAGCTAGCTAAAGCTAACTCAAGCTAACTCAAGCTAACTCAAGCTAACCCGAGCTAACTCAAGCTAACTCAAGGTAGCTAAAGCTAGTTCAAGCTAGCTCAAGCTAGCTAAAGCTAAGACAAGCTAACTCAAGCTAACTCAAGCTAACTCAAGCTAGTTCAAGCTAACTCAAGCTAGCTAAAGCTAACTCAAGCTAACTCAAGCTAACTCAAGCTAGCTCAAGCTAACTCAAGCTAGTTCAAGCTAACTCAAGCTAGCTAAAGCTAACTCAAGCTAACTCAAGCTAACTCAAGCTAACTCAAGCTAGCTAAAGCTAACTCAAGCTAACTCAAGCTAACCCGAGCTAACTCAAGCTAGCTCAAGCTAACCCAAGCTAGCTAAAGCTAACTCAAGCTAACTCAAGCTAATTCAAGCTAACTCAAGCTAACTCAAGCTAACTCAAGCTAACTCAAGCTAGCTAAAGCTAACTCAAGCTAACTCAAGCTAACTCAAGCTAACCCGAGCTAACTCAAGCTAACTCAAGGTAGCTAAAGCTAGTTCAAGCTAACTCAAGCTAGCTAAAGCTAAGACAAGCTAACTCAAGCTAACTCAAGCTAACTCAAGCTAACTCAAGCTAACTCAAGCTAACTCAAGCTAGCTAAAGCTAACTCAAGCTAACTCAAGCTAACTCAAGCTAACCCGAGCTAACTCAAGCTAACTCAAGGTAGCTAAAGCTAGTTCAAGCTAACTCAAGCTAGCTAAAGCTAAGACAAGCTAACTCAAGCTAACTCAAGCTAACTCAAGCTAACTCAAGCTAACTAAAGCTAGTTCAAGCTAACTCAAGCTAGCTAAAGCTAACTCAAGCTAACTCAAGCTAACTCAAGCTAGCTCAAGCTAACTCAAGCTAGTTCAAGCTAACTCAAGCTAGCTAAAGCTAACTCAAGCTAACTCAAGCTAACTCAAGCTAACTCAAGCTAGCTAAAGCTAACTCAAGCTAACTCAAGCTAACCCGAGCTAACTCAAGCTAGCTCAAGCTAACCCAAGCTAGCTAAAGCTAACTCAAGCTAACTCAAGCTAACTAAAGCTAGTTCAAGCTAACTCAAGCTAGCTAAAGCTAACTCAAGCTAACTCAAGCTAACTCAAGCTAGCTCAAGCTAACTCAAGCTAGTTCAAGCTAACTCAAGCTAGCTAAAGCTAACTCAAGCTAACTCAAGCTAACTCAAGCTAACTCAAGCTAGCTAAAGCTAACTCAAGCTAACTCAAGCTAACCCGAGCTAACTCAAGCTAGCTCAAGCTAACCCAAGCTAGCTAAAGCTAACTCAAGCTAACTCAAGCTAATTCAAGCTAACTCAAGCTAACTCAAGCTAACTCAAGCTAACTCAAGCTAGCTAAAGCTAACTCAAGCTAACTCAAGCTAACTCAAGCTAACCCGAGCTAACTCAAGCTAACTCAAGGTAGCTAAAGCTAGTTCAAGCTAACTCAAGCTAGCTAAAGCTAAGACAAGCTAACTCAAGCTAACTCAAGCTAACTCAAGCTAACTCAAGCTAACTCAAGCTAACTCAAGCTAGCTAAAGCTAACTCAAGCTAACTCAAGCTAACTCAAGCTAACCCGAGCTAACTCAAGCTAACTCAAGGTAGCTAAAGCTAGTTCAAGCTAACTCAAGCTAGCTAAAGCTAAGACAAGCTAACTCAAGCTAACTCAAGCTAACTCAAGCTAACTCAAGCTAACTAAAGCTAGTTCAAGCTAACTCAAGCTAGCTAAAGCTAACTCAAGCTAACTCAAGCTAACTCAAGCTAGCTCAAGCTAACTCAAGCTAGTTCAAGCTAACTCAAGCTAGCTAAAGCTAACTCAAGCTAACTCAAGCTAACTCAAGCTAACTCAAGCTAGCTAAAGCTAACTCAAGCTAACTCAAGCTAACCCGAGCTAACTCAAGCTAGCTCAAGCTAACCCAAGCTAGCTAAAGCTAACTCAAGCTAACTCAAGCTAATTCAAGCTAACTCAAGCTAACTCAAGCTAACTCAAGCTAACTCAAGCTAGCTAAAGCTAACTCAAGCTAACTCAAGCTAACTCAAGCTAACCCGAGCTAACTCAAGCTAACTCAAGGTAGCTAAAGCTAGTTCAAGCTAACTCAAGCTAGCTAAAGCTAAGACAAGCTAACTCAAGCTAACTCAAGCTAACTCAAGCTAACTCAAGCTAACTCAAGCTAACTCAAGCTAGTTCAAGCTAACTCAAGCTAACTCAAGCTAACTCAAGCTAGCTAAAGCTAACTCAAGCTAACTCAAGCTAACTCAAGCTAACCCGAGCTAACTCAAGCTAACTCAAGGTAGCTAAAGCTAGTTCAAGCTAGCTCAAGCTAGCTAAAGCTAAGACAAGCTAACTCAAGCTAACTCAAGCTAACTCAAGCTAACTCAAGCTAGTTCAAGCTAACTCAAGCTAGCTAAAGCTAACTCAAGCTAACTCAAGCTAACTCAAGCTAGCTCAAGCTAACTCAAGCTAGTTCAAGCTAACTCAAGCTAGCTAAAGCTAACTCAAGCTAACTCAAGCTAACTCAAGCTAGCTCAAGCTAACTCAAGCTAACTCAAGCTAACTCAAGCTAACCCGAGCTAACTCAAGCTAACTCAAGGTAGCTAAAGCTAGTTCAAGCTAGCTCAAGCTAGCTAAAGCTAAGACAAGCTAACTCAAGCTAACTCAAGCTAACTCAAGCTAACTCAAGCTAGTTCAAGCTAACTCAAGCTAGCTAAAGCTAACTCAAGCTAACTCAAGCTAACTCAAGCTAGCTCAAGCTAACTCAAGCTAGTTCAAGCTAACTCAAGCTAGCTAAAGCTAACTCAAGCTAACTCAAGCTAACTCAAGCTAGCTCAAGCTAACTCAAGCTAGTTCAAGCTAACTCAAGCTAGCTAAAGCTAACTCAAGCTAACTCAAGCTAACTCAAGCTAACTCAAGCTAGCTAAAGCTAACTCAAGCTAACTCAAGCTAACCCGAGCTAACTCAAGCTAGCTCAAGCTAACCCAAGCTAGCTAAAGCTAACTCAAGCTAACTCAAGCTAATTCAAGCTAACTCAAGCTAACTCAAGCTAACTCAAGCTAACTCAAGCTAGCTAAAGCTAACTCAAGCTAACTCAAGCTAACTCAAGCTAACCCGAGCTAACTCAAGCTAACTCAAGGTAGCTAAAGCTAGTTCAAGCTAACTCAAGCTAGCTAAAGCTAAGACAAGCTAACTCAAGCTAACTCAAGCTAACTCAAGCTAACTCAAGCTAACTCAAGCTAGTTCAAGCTAACTCAAGCTAACTCAAGCTAACTCAAGCTAGCTAAAGCTAACTCAAGCTAACTCAAGCTAACTCAAGCTAACCCGAGCTAACTCAAGCTAACTCAAGGTAGCTAAAGCTAGTTCAAGCTAGCTCAAGCTAGCTAAAGCTAAGACAAGCTAACTCAAGCTAACTCAAGCTAACTCAAGCTAGTTCAAGCTAACTCAAGCTAGCTAAAGCTAACTCAAGCTAACTCAAGCTAACTCAAGCTAGCTCAAGCTAACTCAAGCTAGTTCAAGCTAACTCAAGCTAGCTAAAGCTAACTCAAGCTAACTCAAGCTAACTCAAGCTAACTCAAGCTAGCTAAAGCTAACTCAAGCTAACTCAAGCTAACCCGAGCTAACTCAAGCTAGCTCAAGCTAACCCAAGCTAGCTAAAGCTAACTCAAGCTAACTCAAGCTAATTCAAGCTAACTCAAGCTAACTCAAGCTAACTCAAGCTAACTCAAGCTAGCTAAAGCTAACTCAAGCTAACTCAAGCTAACTCAAGCTAACCCGAGCTAACTCAAGCTAACTCAAGGTAGCTAAAGCTAGTTCAAGCTAACTCAAGCTAGCTAAAGCTAAGACAAGCTAACTCAAGCTAACTCAAGCTAACTCAAGCTAACTCAAGCTAACTCAAGCTAACTCAAGCTAGTTCAAGCTAACTCAAGCTAACTCAAGCTAACTCAAGCAAGCTAAAGCTAACTCAAGCTAACTCAAGCTAACTCAAGCTAACCCGAGCTAACTCAAGCTAACTCAAGGTAGCTAAAGCTAGTTCAAGCTAACTCAAGCTAGCTAAAGCTAAGACAAGCTAACTCAAGCTAACTCAAGCTAACTCAAGCTAACTCAAGCTAACTAAAGCTAGTTCAAGCTAACTCAAGCTAGCTAAAGCTAACTCAAGCTAACTCAAGCTAACTCAAGCTAGCTCAAGCTAACTCAAGCTAGTTCAAGCTAACTCAAGCTAGCTAAAGCTAACTCAAGCTAACTCAAGCTAACTCAAGCTAACTCAAGCTAGCTAAAGCTAACTCAAGCTAACTCAAGCTAACCCGAGCTAACTCAAGCTAGCTCAAGCTAACCCAAGCTAGCTAAAGCTAACTCAAGCTAACTCAAGCTAATTCAAGCTAACTCAAGCTAACTCAAGCTAACTCAAGCTAACTCAAGCTAGCTAAAGCTAACTCAAGCTAACTCAAGCTAACTCAAGCTAACCCGAGCTAACTCAAGCTAACTCAAGGTAGCTAAAGCTAGTTCAAGCTAACTCAAGCTAGCTAAAGCTAAGACAAGCTAACTCAAGCTAACTCAAGCTAACTCAAGCTAACTCAAGCTAACTCAAGCTAGTTCAAGCTAACTTAATGAAGTTAACCCAAGCTAACTTGGGTTAATGAAGTCAAACTCAAGCTAACCCGAGCTAACTCAAGCTAACTCAAGCTAATTCAAGCTAACTCAAGCTAACTCAAGCTAATTCAAGCTAACTCAAGCTAATTCAAGCTAACTCAAGCTAGCTCAAGCTAACTCAAGCTAACCCAAGCTAACTTAAGCTAGCTTAAGCTAATTAAAGCTAATTAAAGCTAACTCAAGCTA
>NW_027452304.1:15000-22683 GCF_964194025.1 Convolutriloba macropyga
CGGGACACCGAATCGGCGCCCTCACCACACAAAGTAGTGCAATTCATAAAAATTACACTGTTCACTTTCATTTCGCGTGTGCGCTTTCAATGAGCGACAACACTTGCAAGCAACTCACACTCCTTGGTCCGTGTTTCAAGACGGGCTGTAGAGAGCATTGAATAGGAAGTTGAGGTCAGACAGGCAATCAAGATCAATTTATCTCATTTTGTTTAGAATCAACAAGAAGAATTCCGAGGAAAACTTCTGCTCGATTCATTAACAAGATTTGCCAAAAGACGACAACTACACTACTCGGTAGCCGAGAATATAATATCAAGGCATTGAGTATGGTAACGCTCACTCCAGTTCCCCTTCAACAGTTTCACGTACTTTTCACTCTCTCTTCAGAGTGCTTTTCAACTTTCCCTCACGGTACTTGTTTACTATCGGTCTCGCTTTATAATTAGCTTTTGGAGAGACATATCTCCAGCTTCGAGTTGCACTTTCAAACAACTCTACTCATAGGAATGAGCCATTATGACTGGTATCGAAAATGACCTTTACAGGATTTTCACCTTCTTTGATGCTACTTTCCAGTAGACATCAGGACAAATTCACCAGTCTAGCATCAAACCATACCGGACACCGAGAAATGTTGCCATTTCTCTTCCCGATGAGCTTTTCCCTGTTCATTCGCCATTACTAAGGGATTCTCAGTTGATTTCTTTTCCTCCCCTTACTGATATGCTTAAGTTAAGGGGGTTCTCTCGCCCAATTCAGGTTATGTAGTTGATTGTCTCTTAATTGGTTCACTGACCAATATGAGACAGAAACCGATTCAGCAGTTTTGTTCGCTACTACTATCAAACACAGGTCGAAGTTTCCATTCAGTCATTAATTCCAACTTTCAAATGTTGTTGTTTCAGCTTTCGCTTACTAGAAGCAACATAATACTCGCTGCAATACAGACCTCGGGAAACCCTCACCGTGAATAAGGTTCACTCACATATTTCACTACATTTTGCGTGGGATTGGAGATGAGGCTACTCGTTCTTGCTCAGTACTAGGCTGAAAATTAACGAAACTTCGTTACAAACGTTCACATGTTGATGTTTCCGCTTTCGCGTACTCGAAACAACATAATACTAGTCTTTGTAATTTAGTTTCATAATTTCAACTGTTCTCATGCAGAATTTTTGCTCATTCTTATCCCAAATTTTGACCTGGCTACTAGTTACACTCCTTGTACTTATTGCAAAATGACCACAAATTTCAACAGCTTTCACATGTTGCTGTTTCGGCTTTCGCTTACTACAGTCAACATAATACTCGTTGCAAAATAAGTGCTCGGCATCTGCAATTTTCCAAAGACGAAGTTTCGCCAGTTCAATTTTCGCTCGCCAATTATGGCTACTAATTCACACGGTACTGAGCTCAACAACATTAAATTTGTTCAGCAAGACTTTCACATGTTGATGTTTTGGCTTTCGCCTACTAGAAGCAACATAATACTCGTCTTGTTAGCTCATTCAATGAGAATAGCTTTTCCCGTTGAGAATTTTTGCCTTCAATTGGCGTTGTAGTGAGTTTGGCTACTCAGATCACCAAATACTTGTGACAATTCGAACCAGAAATGTTTTCAATTTTCACATGCTGATGTTTCGGATTCAACCTACTAGAAGCAGCATAATACTTGTATTCAACAATTTCTGTATCAAATCCCAGTTTTCTCTGGTGCATCTTTGCCAAACTATTCCAAACTGCCTGAGTCTGAATACCAATTACAGGTACTAGTAAATGCACGTTACTAAGGACTATATAGTTCTAGGTTACTGTACACAACGACGTTCACATGTTGATGTTTCAGCTGCCGCTTACTAGAAACAACATAATACTTATCGTGCATACCTTTCCATAACTTGTCCTTTTCAGATGCATTAGTTTCCCTTTGTCTTGGCTTCTACAGTCAGACTGGCTACTAGTAACAGCACAGTACTAATCACATATCGTTCTACAGTTTGCAGACAACTTTCACATGTTGATGTTTCAGCTTTCGCCTACTAGAAACAACATAATACTCGCTGTATACATTTGTAGTTCTCTATGTAACTTTCATGTGAAGAAGTTTCGCCAGTCTTTTTGACTGTCTCAAATCTGAGTCATGCTTAGGCTACTAGTTGCTTCATAGTACTTATCGCCTCGAGATCATTGAACAAAACTTGATTTTCACATGTTGCTGTTTCAGCTTCCGCTTACTAGAAACAACATAATACTAGTCTCATTAAGTTCCGTCTCTTTGCAATTTTCTTATGAAGAAAATTCGCCATCACAATGACTCCAGCAGTTCTTGATCAAGGAATGCAATCATTGATCAGAATGCTATTATTTGAATCGGTTCTGCTTTAAGTGTTCCAATTTTATTGGAAGCACCAACAATAGAACATCAATGTGTTCAATCGAGAGTTATATAACCCTGAATCGGACGCAGTCAACAGCCGAAGCCGAGACCGCCTTTTGCGTTAGAGAGGTCGGTAAACAAATCTTGCGATTCATACCGAATTAACACATATAGCTGTGCTCCTCTTCGTAAAGCGAGCCAAGTGATCCCCTGTTGAAGGATGTATTTGGACCAATCTAGTAGCATTTGGTTTCCAACAAGCTCTCCCAAGTTAGCTTACTTATTGGGCTTTTCAACCAATTCGGTTGGCTACAAGCATCATCAAAGTACTAGCCACAGTTTGATCGCAAAATTCTACGACTTTCACATGTTGATGTTTCGGCTTGCGCTTAGCCTACTATAAGCAACATAATACTAGTCATATCATAGAGCGTGATCAGCTTGTGACGTTCTCATGATGAAGTTTCACCAACAGTGTCTCACTTCGAGCTTAAATCCAGCTACTAGTAACTACACAGTACTGACTGCAACGATAACTTTTATCTATACCTTTCACATGCTGCGCTTTCGGCCAGGGCCTACTAACGTCAACATAATACTCGATATAAACTTTTGTTCATAATGCAGCTTCCCCATGCAGAAGTTTCGCCTTCAAATGCTCTCTTGGCCATATGACGTAAGAAAAGGTTACTAGTAACATCACAGTACTAGCCACAGTTTGATTGCAAAATTCTACGACTTTCACATGTTGATGTTTCGGCTTGCGCTTAGCCTACTAGAAGCAACATAATACTAGTCATATCATAGAGCGTGATCAGCTTGTGACGTTCTCATGATGAAGTTTCACCAACAGTGTCTCATTTCGAGCTTAAATCCAGCTACTAGTAACTACACAGTACTGACTGCACGCTAACTTTTATCTATACCTTTCACATGCTGCGCTTTCGGCCAGGGCCTACTAACGTCAACATAATACTCGATATAAACTTTTGTTCATGATGCAGCTTCCCCATGCAGAAGTTTCGCCTTCAAATGCTCTCTTGGCCATATGACGTAACACAAGGTTACTAGTAACATCACAGTACTAGCCACAATTTGATCGCAAAATTCTACGACTTTCACATGTTGATGTTTCGGCTTGCGCTTAGCCTACTATAAGCAACATAATACTAGTCATATCATAGAGCGTGATCAGCTTGTGACGTTCTCATGATGAAGTTTCACCAACAGTGTCTCACTTCGAGCTTAAATCCAGCTACTAGTAACTACACAGTACTGACTGCAACGATAACTTTTATCTATACCTTTCACATGCTGCGCTTTCGGCCAGGGCCTACTAACGTCAACATAATACTCGATATAAACTTTTGTTCATGATGCAGCTTCCCCATGCAGAAGTTTCGCCTTCAAATGCTCTCTTGGCCATATGACGTAAGAAAAGGTTACTAGTAACATCACAGTACTAGCCACAGTTTGATTGCAAAATTCTACGACTTTCACATGTTGATGTTTCGGCTTGCGCTTAGCCTACTAGAAGCAACATAATACTAGTCATATCATAGAGCGTGATCAGCTTGTGACGTTCTCATGATGAAGTTTCACCAACAGTGTCTCATTTCGAGCTTAAATCCAGCTACTAGTAACTACACAGTACTGACTGCAACGCTAACTTTTATCTATACCTTTCACATGCTGCGCTTTCGGCCAGGGCCTACTAACGTCAAACATAATACTCGATATAAACTTTTGTTCATGATGCAGCTTCCCCATGCAGAAGTTTCGCCTTCAAATGCTCTCTTGGCCATATGACGTAACACAAGGTTACTAGTAACATCACAGTACTAGCCACAATTTGATCGCAAAATTCTACGACTTTCACATGTTGATGTTTCGGCTTGCGCTTAGCCTACTAGAAGCAACATAATACTAGTCATATCATGGAGCGTGATCAGCTTGTGACGTTCTCATGATGAAGTTTCACCAACAGTGTCTCATTTCGAGCTTAAATCCAGCTACTAGTAACTACACAGTACTGACTGCAACGATAACTTTTATCTATACCTTTCACATGCTGCGCTTTCGGCCAGGGCCTACTAATGTCAACATAATACTCGATATAAACTTTTGTTCATGATGCAGCTTCCCCATGCAGAAGTTTCGCCTTCAAAATGCTCTCTTGGCCATATGACGTAACACAAGGTTACTAGTAACATCACAGTACTAGCCACAATTTGATCGCAAAATTCTACGACTTTCACATGTTGATGTTTCGGCTTGCGCTTAGCCTACTAGAAGCAACATAATACTAGTCATATCATAGAGCTTGATCAGCTTGTGACATTCTCATGATGAAGTTTCACCAACAGTGTCTCATTTTGAGCTTAAATCCAGCTACTAGTAACTACACAGTACTGACTGCAACAATAACTTTTATCTATACCTTTCACATGCTGCGTTTTTCGGCCAAGGCCTACTAACGTCAACATAATACTCGATATAAAATTTTGATCATGATGCAGCTTTCCCATGCAGAAGTTTCGCCTTCAAATGCTCTCTTGGCCATATGACGGAACACCAGGTTACTAGTAACATCACAGTACTAGCCACAGTTTGATTGCAAAATTCTACGACTTTCACATGTTGATGTTTCGGCTTGCGCTTAGCCTACTAGAAGCAACATAATACTAGTCATATCATAGAGCGTGATCAGCTTGTGACGTTCTCATGATGAAGTTTCACCAATAGTGTTTCATTCGAATTGGTTCTGCTTTAAGCTCTCCAATTGTTTTGGATGAACCAGTTTTGCCCTTCGAAGCCACTTTTGTGAGCTTTTGTGGGTCTTTACCAAGAGGATATACCTCAAGGCCTCTTTCAATTCCTTTAAGTTCTTTCAACTCCTTTACAGTTTCTAGGTTCACATAGCTGCAAACCTTATTTCTAGTTTTAAGTCTGGCCAACTTGGGGAGAGTTGGTGCAGACCGTGACCAATTCTAGTAGGATGCCACAACAAGAATGTGATCAACTTAGCTTGTCGATGAACCTGCCCCACATTCAAACAACTCTATCGCCTTTTCCTCGTATAGTTATATGCGAGGGCCTCTCATAGAGAGCGCTGTTAGCAACCTTTTCCACATAGACGATAAAGTTGTGAGTGTTTTGCACATGGCTGTTGTCATCACCACGTGACGAGTCAACTCAGCTTGACTCTCTACACTCCGACAAGCTTTGCACATACGCCTTTAGTTCAGTATGTGTCTTTTAATCTGACTCCGGTGCCCTCAAGCCGGAAAAATTGTCAGATTATGATCATTATCGGTTAGTCATCCCGATGCAAGATCGTATCGTACTGTCTTTGTCTACCTCCAGATTCCGAAGAACAGGAGGAGACTCTCCCAGACCTACATATCTGGGAGAATGTTCAGAGGGCGAGAAGCCTGTGGATTACTCTCCCCTAAGAACTGACTAAACTTTACCCTCGTCCAAGGTAAGTTTATTTTAGCTAGCCTTCTATGTAAAGGATCTGAGGCTAAGCTGTGTTTTTCGAGCCTTTGGCTCGGAGCAAGTTCAGTGGGCGCCCCGAGTAGCTCAACTTCTTTCCCACTGAACAGCGCAACGCTCTGTCACTCGCTGGGATTTTTGCGTGTCGGTTCTAACCACGCGACTTGTGGACCTTTTTAGGCCTTTCTCATTCACAAGTCTATAGCTGGGCTTCTATAACCCAGCTTCTGAGATCTAGATAGCTGCAGTTCTGCTAGGCTGGCTTTTGCTAACTAGTCTCCCTTTAAGCAGTCCCTTGCCATGACTGCTGAACTATGTATCCACACAAGTAGTTTTTGAGCTCGATACATAATTCGAGATTGGTTTGCCAAGCAATCTCTAGCGACAGAGCGTCATGCGCACTACAGACATGGCCTCTACCAGCAGCCATGCCCGAAGGAATCAATCACTGATCCTTCCGCAGGTTCCCCTACGGAAACCTTGTTACGACTTTTACTTCCTCTAGACAATTAAGCTCGATTCCGCTTCATCCCGTTGCCGGAGACCGAAGTCCCAACAGTAGGAATTTTGCAATTCTTGCTTAACTATCCAATCAGTAGTAGCGACGGGCGGTGTGTACAAAGGGCAGGGACGTAATCCCTATGAGTTGTTGACTCATAAGTACCAGGAATTCCTGGTTCACGTCTGCAAGTTACAACAGACGATCCCCTTGAAGCGCTGTACTTTTCTCTGATTGCCCAGTCCATTTCGGACCAAGGGCTGAGTACTCAATCTAAAAGTACACAGTGTAGCGCGCGTGCAGTCCAGAACATCTAAGGGCATCACAGACCTGTTATAGCCTCACTTCATCTGCGGTATTTAATTCCGCATAGTTCCTCTAAGAAGTTGTTTGAATTCACATATAGTGAATTTCATTATTTAGATGGAGAAGATCTCGTTCGTTATCGGAATTAACCAGACAGATCACTCCACTAACTAAGAACGGCCATGCACCACCGCCCATATAATCATGAAAGATATCAATCTGTCAATCCTTAAGATGTCTGGACCGGGTGAGTTTTCCCGTGTTGAGTCAAATTAAGCCGCAGGCTCCACTCCTGGTGGTGCCCTTCCGTCAATTCCTTTAAGTTTCGATTTTGCAACCATACTTCCCCCGGAACCAATAAACTTTGGTTTCCCGGTTAATCTCTTGCCAAGTCAAGATCGACTTTGACAAATTGTAGGTTGGTATAGTTTATGGTCAGAATTACGAGGGTATCTAATCCTCTTCAATACTCTGACTTTCGTTCTTGATTAATGAAAACATTTCTTGGCAAAATGCTTTCGCAGTAGTTTGTCTTGCCACGATCCAAGATTTCACCTCTAACGTAGCAATACAAATGCCCCCGTCTGTTCCTTTCAATCATTACCGCACTCAGCCAACCGGCATCAATCGAGTAGCGGGTCATTCTCCATTATTCCATGCTTTATTATTCGATCCCAAAGGATGCTTTGAACACTCTAATTTTCTCAGGGTGAAAACACGTTTCCACAGTTCGTCACATTTAAGTGCAAACTATTTCTTCGATGCGAAGGATGAGCGGAACGAGTCAACAGATTAACTGAAGACCATGTTGCCGTTCTACTCAAACAGATCCAACTATGAGCTTTTTAAACGCAGCAACTATTGCATACGCTTGTAGAGGCTGGTATTACCGCGGCTGCTGGCACCAGACTTGCCCTCTACTCGTTCATCAATGGAGCTTTTAAGTCCATTCCATTCTGATTACAAACCATAAAGGTTCATATCATTATTTCTAGTCACT
>NW_027452305.1:2500-129385 GCF_964194025.1 Convolutriloba macropyga
ATAATAATAAAAATATAATAATAATAATAATAATAATAAAAATGAAAATAATAATAATTACAACAAAAATAAAAATAAAAATAAAAATAAAAAAGATAAGAACAATAATGACAATAATAATAAAAAACAATTATAATAATATAAGAACTCTCAATTTCTCATCACAGCAGCCAAAATCCTAGGAAAACTATGAGACGAGGCCTATCAAATCTCAACCACTGTTGAGACAACTCAAGTATTTAACTGAATTACTGATAAACATTTAATTTCAAAACGCAACGTTCAAAAGAGGAATGCAGTTGAAAGCACAAAAGACAACATTAGGTTTTTCAAATAACAAATCAGCTTCGAACGAAAAGCAGTTGAAGTTCAACAGTTTTGGGTTGCGAGGTCAGGCACCAAAGCCGAAAGTTTGACAGGCTTTAAATAAACCTCTTAACAGATCCATTCTGCCTGAGGGCACGGGGTGATAACCTCCCCTGGTCCGGAACTTTTTGTTGTATATTGTCATTGAAGAAAACAAATTTCTTCCAAGGTGACGCTTCAAAATAACATTAGTGCTTTGAATGAGATTCGGGTTAACATCATTTCTAGGCAACATCTTTATAACTCTTACACGGGTACCGTTGTCGGTGAGAAGTTCTTTAAATGCAATTAATTTGCAAGCTACATCAATGGGAGGGGAAGCCGTTCTCTCCCGGAAAGCTCCGAGATCGTTATTTCCAACCATTAGGATCACAAATCGATATTTCATAGCGTTTTCCAGATCGGTGTTATCCAGGTCTGAAGCTCGTCGCCCACTAACTGCATTAATAACTATAGGTAATGAGGCCAGTTTTGAGTCTTTGAGAGCCATTTGTGATAGATGTTTGAGGTTCGAGTCCCCGATGATCAATATTTCAGGATATTTTTCTTGCATCTAAGCAAAAAACTGTGAAGTACATTGTTAATAAAGATTGGGTAAGATTGGGCAACGAAGCTCAAACTGAAACTAGCTGCACCACTGTGCAACCTTACTTTTTCCAAGCACTTAAACTTACAAAACGCGCACCACTGAGCAAAATCACTTAGTTTGTGAACTGCAAACCTACTAAAAAAGTTACGACTATAATTGGCAGCACCACTGTGCAACCTAACTTAGAAAAAGATTAGAAATTACACAATTAATTTTTCAACGAACCAATACACTAACGAACCAGACCGAAATCAACAAAAATTCTATTAACAATGATCAAAATGAAAAACTTGTTTATCAATTAATTATGTTCAAATCCTTCTCGCATGACACTAGCCAGATAAATACCTTCACTAATTTCGTAGAGCACACATTTTCATTGCAATTCATCAACTGCAATTATTTTTAATTCCCCTGGTAAGCCTATTCTATAATGATAAACAAGAATGTCATCGAGATCAGTAAAAAATGATTTCAACTTCTTACTCCTAAGAAACCGGACCACAGCAATGTGCTTCGAGGAAACAGTTTTTGCAAAGAATTCAGTTTTAGCAAATTTTTGAGAAGACAATTGAGCGAAACTATTTGATATGTTTTTCTTGTTGTATGTGTAGGCTTCTGAGGTAAAGACTATGTTGTTAGCGTATCTACTTTGGAAGTTTGTCAGATTGTTTTTACTTGCAAAAATAAGATCCTCGTTGCTTAGTTTTGTGTATAAATCAACATTAACGCTGCTTTTAGAATAAAAATTTGTTTCAGTAAACTGAGCGACCAAAAATTTTTCGACAATTGTTTCTGGAGTTTTGATCGAACCAGAAACTGTTCTTAGCAGTAAATGATTGGCAGATTCATATGAAAAGGCTGAAAAAAGCCAAAGAGGCCCAAACTTTTTCACTTGGGTTGCAAGATGACGCAGAGCATGAAAATTGAAGGACTGTGATTCCCTACCAAAAACAGAAGTGAATTGATTAAAAAACTCTTTCAATTGTTTTTCTGCATAGTAGATTACATTATCGTCAAGATTTTTTTCACTAAGTAACCTAACTGCTACTGACAATCGCATAAAGGATTCAACTAAACGCTTATTAGTACAGTACCCATCTAAAAACAAAAGTGGTCCTGTATGGAGAAAAAACAACCTATAGTCACCAGCTTTCCAAAAACTTAACTCTGTAACACTTTTCGGTTTATGAAGACTATCGTAGGGCACCATAATTTTTAACAATGAACGGTCGAAAACAAGCTTAGATTTAATTGTTGATATCAGCGCAGCCGTTAACACTTTTGCAGCGCCCAAGAACACCTGATGCATCGGATCGACAGGTACATTCCATGGAATGGGGAAAAATTTACTAAGCGGTGAATTACCTTTAACACCAAAACGTTTCAGAGCAGCATTTTGCTCATGATCACTATTTGCCCTCTCCGTTATTTCCTCGTCTACTGAATATATCATTCGGTTAAACTGATGACTACCGTGAATGTAACAATATGGACAACCATAATAACCGTTAAATTGCTGCACCATGCAAAGAGAAGCCATCGCTGGCATATCACACACTAAAAACAAAAACTTGAAAGCGGTTAAACCTAGACCTGCGATAAAAACGGTCGAATTTAGAAAAAACTCCAATTCAATAGCCACTTTTTTCAAAAAGAATGCCCAGTTCGGTTTGCTCTTACCCTTCCAAATGCCTAAAAGAGCATGATTTTCAAATTTTCCACGGATTTTTTCAGGCAAGTTGAAAACTTCAATCCATACAGGCCAAACAGAAAAATTTCTAGATTTAAAAAGTGCAACGCCGTCGATATTCATGTTTAGGTAAATTTCGCTCGTTTGAATAACAGTTTTTCCAAACGACCAGCTTTGTTCACTCAGCAAGGACTTTTTTATTAAGGACAAATTGTTAGTCAGGATTTTTTTAAGTTGTGGTAAAAGCTGAATTGCTATGAAAGAGGATTCACCATCATTGAAAGTTGTTGTATTAGGTAGGAGGTCTTTTTGAACCGGCGCAAATATGTTATTGGGCGATGGAAGAAAATTAGAAAAAAGTTTAAGAATATCTTAAACCGGAG
The DNA here is from genome assembly GCF_964194025.1 of Convolutriloba macropyga. NCBI lineage: Eukaryota > Metazoa > Xenacoelomorpha > Acoela > Convolutidae > Convolutriloba > Convolutriloba macropyga. Next base: position 5,532 of record NW_027452305.1, read on the forward strand.
AAATTGTGCTTATTTGCTACCTCATCAAATGTTCGAACAAAGTCTTTTGAAGAAAAATCAGAACCGTCATACAGCTCAACCTCTAAACTTTCAAAATCTTCATCGGATGAAAAGCCGAGAAGCTCATCATCTCCGACCAATGGTTCGAAATCAAGAAGTGCAACCGGTTCCTCAACTCGCAAAGGCGTTGAACAAGCAGGCTGCAGAGGTAATATAGATACAGCAGAACCACAGTTAGGTGAATCAAAATTGGCTAAATTTGAATTAAACGAACGGTTTGATAGATCCCGGCTTAAGTCAGCGTCACGTCTTGAATTTAGTGAACCGTAAAGCTCATTGTACGAAATCTCACTAAAATCCTCGTCTGAGCCTGAGCTTTCGCTGCCTGTCTCATCTGGAACAACAATGATGTTTCCTTTGAAACGATACCTCAAGTCGACTACAACATTTTTTTTATTCAACTTTTTCCTTTTGGAATCAAAATTAGTATTTTCTTTGTTGCTTGGCAATTCCTTAGTCTTAAAATCTCGCTTACGTTTGGGTAACCTGTCTACTAGAGGATCGCCATGTTTTGCGGTGTGCTTGCATAAACAGAGCTCATTGAAATTTCCAAAAAAATTTACGTCGTACTTGACTGTTATTTCATCACCTGCCTTGATATCCGAAAGTGCAAAACATCGCGCGACCGAACCATTGATATCACACCTTCGGTTTACAAGAGGAATTAATAAATGAAATCGGCCCGAGCATCAAATAGGTTACTTTCAGATTGGTACTCCTAGTGATTAAGGAAAAATCATTAACACCCGCAACGTGCTCAGCATCAGGTAGTTCACTTAAAAAGCCAGATATTCCTTCAATAAGCATCCCACGTTTCAAATCTTTTTTAGCAAAGAGGCCTAACTGGCTGAAATCACTGGAAGGAATATAATTAACTAGATCGAACGATACAACCTGCAAACTTTTCTGGTACTGTTCATTTAGAAACGATTCCACAGCATCTGTCGCATCATCAAACGTCAGGGTTTCTTCCTGGTCGAGATGCACTTTGTGAGCTTTAACGGTCTCAGAGTCAACATACCTCTCTAATAGTTTGCTGTCTATTTTTGCCAGCAACTTCCAATCGAGTTTTCTTGCCTGAATTTTAGCATTCATCTCTAGAAAAATACGAAAGATGTTTCGAATAATTCCGTCAATATTTCCAAAAGTTGAAAAAAACTCAAAACTGAAAAAAATAGGCAATTATTTGTTTTCAACAAGAACAAATTTCAACACAGTTGAGACATAATGAAAGTAAATCAGATGATTTCTAAGTTTATTTTGTCATAGAAGCCCGAATGTGTCGCTCTCTTAGTCCCACTTGGTTGGCGCCAATCTTTGCCCTATTGTAGGCGTATACCGAACAACCACAGAAAATTCCAACAGCATCTAAACAATTATTATTATTAACGTCTCAAAAAAAGACAGCAAAAAAGACCTACAATTTCGGCAAGTTAACCTCGGAAAGCTACTTCGGCCTCTTTTGGCGCTCGCTTTCGTACGCTTCGGTGTTTCTTGCGGGGCGAAAAACAATAGGTCTCTCGGTCTTCTTCAGTGGGCAAAATTCTCTTCACAAGGAAAGCCCCATAAGCCCGATAATTTCCACGTGCCCCGTGAAAATCCAAGAAGTCGGTGCCTTTATAGAAGTACACACGTCGTCCGGAAGACTTTAGAGCATTGCACTTTTTCCTGTTCTACAGAAAGAAATAAAATAGCATTGGAAAAAAAAGTTTTTATTGAGCCCCTGTTTTAAATAACCACCTGATTTTTGATATCAGCGAGCAGTGACACCAGAAAATTATAAATTTCCACCTCTGTTATACAAGATTCCTCTAGAAGCTGCTCTAATTTTAAAAGCTTCTGGAGGATTTGCTGCAGATTATGGGTTGAGAGAGCACATCCAATATTCAGGTTTTTGATCTCCTCCAGGCTTTCAGAATCCATCAAAACATCTTAAAAAAGTTCAATAGGGGAATGATACGTATAAAAAAGCGATCAGCTTCAAAAATAGGCGAAGCATTGTTCGAACGTTAATTTTTGCCAATAAAACTACTGTCATCTTCCACCACTGTGGAAGAAGCTCAATGCCTAGTTTTTCCTCTAACCTCCACCACTGCAGAGGCATCTCAAAAACTTTCCTACTTAGCATCAACACTGTGAGGCCACTCTCATCCTTAATTCAAGTATCACAAAGAAGCACGCTTAAAGATTAACTGAATAATGATCAAACGAAACATTAATTAAGGTCGGTCAAAATTTCGACCAAAATTAGCGACAGAGGATCTTTTAGGAACCTGCATTGGAATAAACAATCAATCTTGTTCATCGTCTTTGAAACCTTTATTCTTATATCCATTACCCATAACGTTTACTAAGCGAACAACTCGCCGATAGACGTTTCTCGTGTACTCATCTCCAAGCACAGCTTTAATTGCTTGTTTGAATTTTTCCTCCCTCTCTGGGTCAGCTCTCGTTCTTCCTGTTTCCGAGGTACGAAGTTCTTTTTTAGGGTCAATAACTAGTTTTGCTAGCTCTTCTTTGCTCCAAAGACGTCTGGCTATTCTTTTACCTTTCTCTTCGGGTGTCTCCCCACCCAAATTGGTAAGACACATGTCGTTATAGAAAACCTGGCCGCTGGCTTCGGTTACATCGCTAGCAGCCTCTCGCTCCTTAGAGGCATCTTTTATGCCCTCGATCTCCCTGGCAGCTTTTTTGAAAGAATGAGCACGTCTTTCTGGAGGGCATTCGACTTATCTAAACGTTGCTCTATTCGAGCAATAACGTGAAGTACTTTCTCACAGACAAGGTCCTTCATAGCCGCTCTTTCGCCCACTGAATGACCACAAGACGAGCACTTGCTAGCCTCCTTACTAGTCCCCGCTACCAACTTGCCAACTTGCATCTCTACCTGACTACTTGTAACTGCTTGACTTTCTGTTTTTGCTCTTTTCCTGCTAGCAGAAATTTCTGGTGACTCGATATCCGACTCTTCTTCTTCTTCTTCCTCAGATTCGTCTGAAAACCTGGAGTCAGATTGAGTACATCTTTTTCGACTGTCAGACGATGAACTAGATCTTGCTCTGATAGACCTCATCACCTGAGTTATATCTAAATCGTCAACATTACCAGTTGTCGAAGACAAATAACTACCCAGCTGCATCATCTCATCATTAGATCCCATTGACTGAAATTTTCCGAGACCAATTTTAGGAAAGTTGACAGGGTCTTTCCTTTGAAGACTCACTTTGTGAGAATTCAGCATAGTTTCTGGCCATGATTTTTCACATGAGCCAAACACCATATAGCTGTTGTCACATTCGAAGTAAAATAAGAAATAAACGTTCTCTAGAGAAATATCATTCTGCTTGGCTTCTTTCTCGACCGCACGTTGAGATGATCGAATTGGGACTGGCATCGTTAGAACCTGACAACAGTTTAAAAACCACTTTTCATGAAGTTGTTCAAGCAGGTTTTTAGAGCCCGACAGGTCCTTACTACATTGAAAGTCACTTTTTATGAAACTGGACAAGCATATTTTTTGAGCCCGAAATTTGACAACTTATTGAGTACTTTTTTCGTAGGCCACCTAGATCAAAAAATTACCTCCCTGTTAGAACCTACTAGGATTATGACACTCCTACATAGACCCTCAATTAATTTGAACAAGTCCTTCACAACATTGAAAGTCACTTTTCATGAAATTGCACAAGCATATTTTTTGAGCCCGAAATTCGACAACGTAATGAGTACTATTTTCGTAGGCCAGCTAGATCAAAAATTACCTCCCTGTTAGAACCTACTAGGATTATGAAACTCCTACATAGACCCTCAATTCATTTGAACAAGTCCTTCACAACATTGAAAGTCACTTTCATGAAATTGCACAAGCATATTTTTTGAGCCCGAAGTTGACAACGTAATGAGTACTTTTTTCGTAGGCCACCTAGATCAAAAATTATCTCTCTGTTAGAACCTACTAGGACTATGAAACTCCTACATGGACCCTCAAATCATTTGAACAAGTCCTTCACAACATTGAAATTCACTTTTCATGAAATTGCACAAGCATATTTTTTGAGCCCGAAATTTGACAACGTATTGAGTACTTTTTTCGTAGGCCACCTAGGTCAAAAATTCTTTGCCCCTCAGACTGTACTCGGACAGTGACACTCCTCCTTAGACCCTCAATTCATTTGAATAAGTCCTTGACTAGGTTCAAAAGCGATTTATGTTGAAACACCATATCGCTAGTTTTTGAGCGCGAAATTTGACAACGTATAGAGTACTTTTTTCGTATTCCACCTAGGTCAAAAATTCTTTACCCCTCAGACTGCACTCGGACAGTGACACTCCTCCTTAGACCCTCAATTCATTTGAATAAGTCCTTGACTAGGTTCAAAAGCGATTTATGTTGAAACACCATATAGCTAGTTTTTGAGCGCGAAATTTGACAACGTATAGAGTACTTATTTCGCATACCACCTAGGTCAAAAATTCTTTACCCCTCAGACTGTACTCGGACAGTGACACCCCTCCTTAGAACCTCAATTCATTTGAATAAGTCCTTGACTAGGTTCAAAAGCGATTTATGTTGAAACACCATATAGCTAGCTTTTGAGCGCGAAATTTGACAACGTGTAGAGTACTTTTTTCGTATACCACCTTGGTCGAAAATTCTTTACCCCTCAGACTGTACTCGGACAGTGACACTCCTCCTTGGACCCTCAATTCATTTGAATAAGTCCTTGACTAGGTTCAAAAGCGATTTATGTTGAAACACCATGTAGCTAGTTTTTGAGCGCGAAATTTGACAACGTATAGAGTACTTTTTTCGTATACCACCTAGGTCAAAAATTCTTTGCCCCTCAGACTGTACTCGGACAGTGACACTCCTCCTTAGACCCTCAATCCATTTGAATAAGTCCTTGACTAGGTTCAAAGGCGATTTATGTTGAAACACCATGTAGCTAGTTTTTGATCGCGAAATTTGACAACGTATAGAGTACTTTTTTCGTATACCACCTAGGCCAAAAATTCTTTGCCCCTCAGACTGTACTCGGACAGTGACACTCCTCCTTAGACCCTCAATTCATTTGAATAAGTCCTTGACTAGGTTCAAAAGCGATTTATGTTGAAACACCATATAGCTAGTTTTTGAGCGCGAAATTTGACAACGTATAGAGTACTTTTTTCGTATTCCACCTAGGTCAAAAATTCTTTACCCCTCAGACTGTACTCGGACAGTGACACTCCTCCTTAGACCCTCAATTCATTTGAATAAGTCCTTGACTAGGTTCAAAAGCGATTTATGTTGAAACACCATATAGCTAGTTTTTGAGCGCGAAATTTGACAACGTATAGAGTACTTATTTCGCATACCACCTAGGTCAAAAATTCTTTACCCCTCAGACTGTACTCGGACAGTGACACCCCTCCTTAGAACCTCAATTCATTTGAATAAGTCCTTGACTAGGTTCAAAAGCGATTTATGTTGAAACACCATATAGCTAGCTTTTGAGCGCGAAATTTGACAACGTGTAGATTACTTTTTTCGTATACCACCTTGGTCGAAAATTCTTTACCCCTCAGACTGTACTCGGACAGTGACACTCCTCCTTGGACCCTCAATTCATTTGAATAAGTCCTTGACTAGGTTCAAAAGCGATTTATGTTGAAACACCATGTAGCTAGTTTTTGAGCGCGAAATTTGACAACGTATAGAGTACTTTTTTCGTATACCACCTAGGTCAAAAATTCTTTGCCCCTCAGACTGTACTCGGACAGTGACACTCCTCCTTAGACCCTCAATCCATTTGAATAAGTCCTTGACTAGGTTCAAAGGCGATTTATGTTGAAACACCATGTAGCTAGTTTTTGATCGCGAAATTTGACAACGTATAGAGTACTTTTTTCGTATACCACCTAGGTCAAAAATTCTTTGCCCCTCAGACTGTATTTGGACAGTGACACTCCTCCTTAGACCCTCAATTCATTTGAATAAGTCCTTGACTAGGTTCAAAAGCGATTTATGTTGAAACACCATATAGCTAGTTTTTGAGCGCGAAATTTGACAACGTATAGAGTACTTTTTTCGTACACCACCTAGGCCAAAAATTCTTTGCCCCTCAGACTGTACTCGGACAGTGACACTCCTCCTTAGACCCTCAATTCATTTGAATAAGTCCTTGACTAGGTTCAAAAGCGATTTATGTTGAAACACCATGTAGCTAGTTTTTGAGCGCGAAATTTGACAACGTATAGAGTACTTTTTTCGTATACCACCTAGGTCAAAAATTCTTTGCCCCTCAGACTGTACTCGGACAGTGACACTCCTCCTTAGACCCTCAATTCATTTGAATAAGTCCTTGACTAGGTTCAAAAGCGATTTATGTTGAAACACCATATAGCTAGTTTTTGAGCGCGAAATTTGACAACGTATAGAGTACTTTTTTCGTATACCACCTAGGTCAAAAATTCTTTGCCCCTCAGACTGTACTCGGAGAGTGACACTCCTCCTTAGACCCTCAATCCATTTGAATAAGTCCTTGACTAGGTTCAAAAGCGATTTATGTTGAAACACCATGTAGCTAGTTTTTGATCGCGAAATTTGACAACGTATAGAGTACTTTTTTCGTATACCACCTAGGCCAAAAAATCATTGCCCCTCAGACTGTACTCGGACAGTGACACTCCTCCTTAGACCCTCAATTCATTTGAATAAGTCCTTGACTAGGTTCAAAAGCGATTTATGTTGAAACACCATATAGCTAGTTTTTGAGCGCGAAATTTGACAACGTATAGAGTACTCTTTTCGTATACCACCTAGGTCAAAAATTCTTTGCCCCTCAGACTGTACTCGGACAGTGACACTCCTCCTTAGACCCTCAATTCATTTGAATAAGTCCTTGACTAGGTTCAAAAGCGATTTATGTTGAAACACCATATAGCTAGTTTTTGAGCGCGAAATTTGACAACGTATAGAGTACTTTTTTCGTACACCACCTAGGCCAAACATTCTTTGCCCCTCAGACTGTACTCGGACAGTGACACTCCTCCTGAGACCCTCAATTCATTTGAATAAGTCCTTGACTAGGTTCAAAAGCGATTTATGTTGAAACACCATATAGCTAGTTTTTGAGCGCGAAATTTGACAACGTATAGAGTACTTTTTTCGTATACCACCTAGGTCAAAAATTCTTTGCCCCTCAGACTGTACTCGGACAGTGACACTCCTCCTTAGACCCTCAATTCATTTGAATAAGTCCTTGACTAGGTTCAAAAGCGATTTATGTTGAAACACCATATAGCTAGTTTTTGAGCGCGAAATTTGACAACGTATAGAGTACTTTTTTCGTATACCACCTAGGTCAAAAATTCTTTGCCCCTCAGACTGTACTCGGACAGTGACACACCTCCTTAGACCCTCAATTCATTTGAATAAGTCCTTGACTAGGTTCAAAAGCGATTTATGTTGAAACACCATATAGCTAGTTTTTGAGCGCGAAATTTGACAACGTATCGAGTACTTTTTTCGTACACCACCTAGGCCAAAAATTCTTTGCCCCTCAGACTGTACTCGGACAGTGACACTCCTCCTGAGACCCTCAATTCATTTGAATAAGTCCTTGACTAGGTTCAAAAGCGATTTATGTTGAAACACCATGTAGCTAGTTTTTGAGCGCGAAATTTGACAACGTATAGAGTACTTTTTTCGTATACCACCTAGGTCAAAAATTCTTTGCCCCTCAGACTGTACTCGGACAGTGACACTCCTCCTTAGACCCTCAATTCATTTGAATAAGTCCTTGACTAGGTTCAAAAGCGATTTATGTTGAAACACCATATAGCTAGTTTTTGAGCGCGAAATTTGACAACGTATAGAGTACTTTTTTCGTACACCACCTAGGCCAAAAATTCTTTGCCCCTCAGACTGTACTCGGACAGTGACACTCCTCCTGAGACCCTCAATTCATTTGAATAAGTCCTTGACTACGTTCAAAAGCGATTTATGTTGAAACACCATGTAGCTAGTTTTTGAGCGCGAAATTTGACAACGTATAGAGTACTTTTTTCGTATACCACCTAGGTCAAAAATTCTTTGCCCCTCAGACTGTACTCGGACAGTGACACTCCTCCTTAGACCCTCAATTCATTTGAATAAGTCCTTGACTAGGTTCAAAAGCGATATATGTTGAAACACCATATAGCTAGTTTTTGAGCGCGAAATTTGACAACGTATAGAGTACTTTTTTCGTATACCACCTAGGTCAAAAATTCTTTGCCCCTCAGACTGTACTCGGACAGTGACACTCCTCCTTAGACCCTCAATTCATTTGAATAAGTCCTTGACTAGGTTCAAAAGCGATTTATGTTGAAACACCATATAGCTAGTTTTTGAGCGCGAAATTTGACAACGTATAGAGTACTTTTTTCGTACACCACCTAGGCCAAAAATTCTTTGCCCCTCAGACTGTACTCGGACAGTGACACTCCTCCTGAGACCCTCAATTCATTTGAATAAGTCCTTGACTAGGTTCAAAAGCGATTTATGTTGAAACACCATGTAGCTAGTTTTTGAGCGCGAAATTTGACAACGTATAGAGTACTTTTTTCGTATACCACCTAGGTCAAAAATTCTTTGCCCCTCAGACTGCACTCGGACAGTGACACTCCTCCTTAGACCCTCAATTCATTTGAATAAGTCCTTGACTAGGTTCAAAAGCGATTTATGTTGAAACACCATATAGCTAGTTTTTGAGCGCGAAATTTGACAACGTATAGAGTACTTTTTTCGTATACCACCTAGGCCAAAAATTCTTCGCCCCTCAGACTGTACCCGGACAGTGACACTCCTCCTTAGACCTTCAATTCGTTTGAATAAGTCCTTGACTAGGTTCAAAAGCGATTTATGTTGAAACACCATATAGCTAGTTTTTGAGCGCGAAATTTGACAACGTATAGAGTACTTTTTTCGTATACCACCTAGGTCAAAAATCCTTTGCCCCTCAGACTGTACTCGGACAGTGACACTCCTCCTTAGACCCTCAATTCATTTGAATAAGTCCTTGACTAGGTTCAAAAGCGATTTATGTTGAAACACCATATAGCTAGTTTTTGAGCGCGAAATTTGACAACGTATAGAGTACTTTTTTCGTATACCACCTAGGCCAAAAATTCTTTGCCCCTCAGACTGTACTCGGACAGTGACACTCCTCCTTAGACCCTCAATTCATTTGAATAAGTCCTTGACTAGGTTCAAAAGCGATTTATGTTGAAACACCATGTAGCTAGTTTTTGAGAGCGAAATTTGACAACGTATAGAGTCCTTTTTTCGTATACCACCTAGGTCTAAAATTCTTTGCCCCTCAGACTGTACTCGGACAGTGATACTTCTCTTTAGACCCTCAATTCATTTGAATAAGTCCTTGACTAGGTTCAAAAGCGATTTATGTTGAAACACCATATAGCTAGTTTTTGAGCGCGAAATTTGACAACGTATAGAGTACTTTTTTCGTATACCACCTAGGCCAAAAATTCTTTGCCCCTCAGACTGTACTCGGACATTGACACTCCTCCTTAGACCCTCAATTCATTTGAATAAGTCCTTGACTAGGTTCAAAGGCGATTTATGTTGAAACACCATGTAGCTAGTTTTGGAGAGCGAAATTTGACAACGTATAGAGTACTTTTTTCGTATACCACCTAGGTCAAAAATTCTTTGCCCCTCAGACTGTACTCGGACAGTGACACTCCTCCTTAGACCCTCAATTCATTTGAATAAGTCCTTGACTAGGTTCAAAAGCGATTTATGTTGAAACACCATATAGCTAGTTTTTGAGCGCGAAATTTGACAACGTATAGAGTACTCTTTTCGTATACCACCTAAGTCAAAAATTCTTTGCTCCTCAGACTTTACTCGGACAGTGACACTCCTCCTTAGACCCTCAATTCATTTGAATAAGTCCTTGACTAGGTTCAAAAGCGATTTATGTTGAAACAACATATAGCTAGTTTTTGAGCGCGAAATTTGACAACGTATAGAGTACTTTTTTCGTATACCACCTAGGCCAAAAATTCTTTGCCCCTCAGACTTTACTCGGACAGTGACACTCCTCCTTAGACCCTCAATTCATTTGAATAAGTCCTTGACTAGGTTCAAAAGCGATTTATGTTGAAACAACATATAGCTAGTTTTTGAGCGCGAAATTTGACAACGTATAGAGTACTTTTTTCGTATACCACCTAGGCCAAAAATTCTTTGCCCCTCAGACTTTACTCGGACAGTGACACTCCTCCTTAGACCCTCAATTCATTTGAATAAGTCCTTGACTAGGTTCAAAAGCGATTTATGTTGAAACACCATGTAGCTAATTTTTGAGCGCGAAATTTGACAACGTATAGAGTACTTTTTTCGTATACCACCTAGGTCAAAAATTCTTTGCCCCTCAGACTGTACTCAGACAGTGACACTCCTCCTTAGACCCTCAATTCATTTGAATAAGTCCTTGACAAGGTTCAAAAGCGATTTATGTTGAAACACCATATAGCTAGTTTTTGAGCGCGAAATTTGACAACGTATAGAGTACTTTTTTCGTACACCACCAAAGCCAAAAATTCTTTGCCCCTCAGACTGTACTCGGACAGTGACACTCCTCCTTAGACCCTCAATTCATTTGAATAAGTCCTTGACAAGGTTCAAAAGCGATTTATGTTGAAACACCATATAGCTAGTTTTTGAGCGCGAAATTTGACAACGTATAGAGTACTTTTTTCGTATACCACCTAGGTCAAAAATTCTTTGCCCCTCAGAGTGTACTCGGACAGTGACACTCCTCCTTAGACCCTCAATTCATTTGAATAAGTCCTTGACAAGGTTCAAAAGCGATTTATGTTGAAACACCATATAGCTAGTTTTTGAGCGCGAAATTTGACAACGTATAGAGTACTTTTTTCGTATACCACCTAGGTCAAAAATTCTTTGCCCCTCAGACTTTACTCGGACAGTGACACTCCTCCTTAGACCCTCAATTCATTTGAATAAGTCCTTGACTAGGTTCAAAAGCGATTTATATTGAAACACCATATAGCTAGTTTTTGAGTGCGAAATTTGACAACGTATAGAGTACTTTTTTCGTATTCCACCTAGGTCAAAAATTCGTTGCCCCTCAGACTGTACTCGAACAGTGACACTCCTCCTTAGACCCTCAATTCATTTGAATAAGTCCTTGACAAGGTTCAAAAGCGATTTATGTTGAAACACCATATAGCTAGTTTTTGAGCGCGAAATTTGACAACGTATAGAGTACTTTTTTCGTATACCACCTAGGTCAAAAATTCTTTGCCCCTCAGACTGTACTCGGACAGTGACACTCCTCCTTAGACCCTCAATTCATTTGAATAAGTCCTTGACAAGGTTCAAAAGCGATTTATGTTGAAACACCATATAGCTAGTTTTTGAGCGCGAAATTTGACAACGTATAGAGTACTTTTTTCGTATACCACCTAGGTCAAAAAATCGTTGCCCCTCAGACTGTACTCGGACAGTGACACTCCTCCTTAGACCCTAAATTCATTTGAATAAGTCCTTGACAAGGTTCAAAAGCGATTTATGTTGAAACACCATATAGCTAGTTTTTGAGCGCGAAATTTGACAACGTATAGAGTACTTTTTTCGTATACCACCTAGGTCAAAAATTCTTTGCCCCTCAGACTGTACTCGGACAGTGACACTCCTCCTTAGACCCTCAATTCATTTGAATAAGTCCTTGACTAGGTTCAAAAGCGATTTATATTGAAACACCATATAGCTAGTTTTTGAGTGCGAAATTTGACAACGTATAGAGTACTTTTTTCGTATACCACCTAGGTCAAAAATTCGTTGCCCGTCAGACTGTACTCGGACAGTGACACTCCTCCTTAGACCCTCAATTCATTTGAATAAGTCCTTGACAAGGTTCAAAAGCGATTTATGTTGAAACACCATATAGCTAGTTTTTGAGCGCGAAATTTGACAACGTATAGAGTACTTTTTTCGTATACCACCTAGGTCAAAAATTCTTTGCCTCTCAGAGTGTACTCGGACAGTGACACTCCTCCTTAGACCCTCAATTCATTTGAATAAGTCCTTGACAAGGTTCAAAAGCGATTTATGTTGAAACACCATATAGCTAGTTTTTGAGCGCGAAATTTGACAACGTATAGAGTACTTTTTTCGTATACCACCTAGGTCAAAAATTCTTTGCCCCTCAGACTGTACTCGGACAGTGACACTCCTCCTTAGACCCTCAATTCATTTGAATAAGTCCTTGACTAGGTTCAAAAGCGATTTATATTGAAACACCATATAGCTAGTTTTTGAGTGCGAAATTTGACAACGTATAGAGTACTTTTTTCGTATTCCACCTAGGTCGAAAATTCGTTGCCCCTCAGACTGCACTCGAACAGTGACACTCCTCCTTAGACCCTCAATTCATTTGAATAAGTCCTTGACAAGGTTCAAAAGCGATTTATGTTGAAACACCATATAGCTAGTTTTTGAGCGCGAAATTTGACAACGTATAGAGTACTTTTTTCGTATACCACCTAGGTCAAAAATTCTTTGCCCCTCACACTGTACTCGGACAGTGACACTCCTCCTTAGACCCTCAATTCATTTGAATAAGTCCTTGACAAGGTTCAAAAGCGATTTATGTTGAAACACCATATAGCTAGTTTTTGAGCGCGAAATTTGACAACGTATAGAGTACTTTTTTCGTATACCACCTAGGTCAAAAAATCGTTGCCCCTCAGACTGTACTCGGACAGTGACACTCCTCCTTAGACCCTAAATTCATTTGAATAAGTCCTTGACAAGGTTCAAAAGCGATTTATGTTGAAACACCATATAGCTAGTTTTTGAGCGCGAAATTTGACAACGTATAGAGTACTTTTTTCGTATACCACCTAGGTCAAAAATTCTTTGCCCCTCAGACTGTACTCGGACAGTGACACTCCTCCTTAGACCCTCAATTCATTTGAATAAGTCCTTGACTAGGTTCAAAAGCGATTTATATTGAAACACCATATAGCTAGTTTTTGAGTGCGAAATTTGACAACGTATAGAGTACTTTTTTCGTATACCACCTAGGTCAAAAATTCGTTGCCCCTCAGACTGTACTCGGACAGTGACACTCCTCCTTAGACCCTCAATTCATTTGAATAAGTCCTTGACAAGGTTCAAAAGCGATTTATGTTGAAACACCATATAGCTAGTTTTTGAGCGCGAAATTTGACAACGTATAGAGTACTTTTTTCGTATACCACCTAGGTCAAAAACTCTTTGCCCCTCAGACTGTACTCGGACAGTGACACTCCTCCTTAGACCCTCAATTCATTTGAATAAGTCCTTGACTAGGTTCAAAAGCGATTTATGTTGAAACACCATATAGCTAGTTTTTGAGCGCGAAATTTGACAACGTATAGAGTACTCTTTTCGTATACCACCTAGGTCAAAAATTCTTTGCCCGTCAGACTGTACTCGGACAGTGACACTCCTCCTTAGACCCTCAATTCATTTGAATAAGTCCTTGACTAGGTTCAAAAGCGATTTATGTTGAAACAACATATAGCTAGTTTTTGAGCGCGAAATTTGACAACGTATAGAGTACTTTTTTCGTATACCACCTAGGCCAAAAATTCTTTGCCCCTCAGACTTTACTCGGACAGTGACACTCCTCCTTAGACCCTCAATTCATTTGAATAAGTCCTTGACTAGTTTCAAAAGCGATTTATGTTGAAACACCATGTAGCTAATTTTTGAGCGCGAAATTTGACAACGTATTGAGTACTCTTTTCGTATACCACCTAGGTCAAAAATTCTTTGCCCGTCAGACTGTACTCGGACAGTGACACTCCTCCTTAGACCCTCAATTCATTTGAATAAGTCCTTGACTAGGTTCAAAAGCGATTTATGTTGAAACAACATATAGCTAGTTTTTGAGCGCGAAATTTGACAACGTATAGAGTACTTTTTTCGTATACCACCTAGGCCAAAAATTCTTTGCCCCTCAGACTTTACTCGGACAGTGAAACTCCTCCTTAGACCCTCAATTCATTTGAATAAGTCCTTGACTAGGTTCAAAAGCGATTTATGTTGAAACACCATGTAGCTAATTTTTGAGCGCGAAATTTGACAACGTATAGAGTACTTTTTTCGTATACCACCTAGGTCAAAAATTCTTTGCCCCTCAGACTGTACTCGGACGGTTACACTCCTCCTTAGACCCTCAATTCATTTGAATAAGTCCTTGACAAGGTTCAAAAGCGATTTATGTTGAAACACCATATAGCTAGTTTTTGAGCGCGAAATTTGACAACGTATAGAGTACTTTTTTCGTATACCACCTAGGTCAAAAATTCTTTGCCCCTCAGAGTGTACTTGGACAGTGACACTCCTCCTTAGACCCTCAATTCATTTGAATAAGTCCTTGACAAGGTTCAAAAGCGATTTATGTTGAAACACCATATAGCTAGTTTTTGAGCGCGAAATTTGACAACGTATAGAGTACTTTTTTCGTATACCACCTAGGTCAAAAATTCTTTGCCCCTCAGACTGTACTCGGACAGTGACACTCCTCCTTAGACCCTCAATTCATTTGAATAAGTCCTTGACTAGGTTCAAAAGCGATTTATATTGAAACACCATATAGCTAGTTTTTGAGTGCGAAATTTGACAACGTATAGAGTACTTTTTTCGTATACCACCTAGGTCAAAAATTCGTTGCCCCTCAGACTGTACTCGGACAGTGACGCTCCTCCTTAGACCCTTAATTCAATTGAATAAGTCCTTGACAAGGTTCAAAAGCGATTTATGTTGAAACACCATATAGCTAGTTTTTGAGCGCGAAATTTGACAACGTATAGAGTACTTTTTTCGTATACCACCTAGGTCAAAAATTCTTTGCCCCTCAGACTGTACTCGGACAGTGACACTCCTCCTTAGACCCTCAATTGATTTGAATAAGTCCTTGACTAGGTTCAAAAGCGATTTATGTTGAAACACCATATAGCTAGTTTTTGAGCGCGAAATTTGACAACGTATAGAGTACTCTTTTCGTATAGCACCTAGGTCAAAAATTCTTTGCCCCTCAGACTGTACTCGGACAGTGACACTCCTCCTTAGACCCTCAATTCATTTGAATAAGTCCTTGACTAGGTTCAATAGCGATTTATGTTGAAACACCATATAGCTAGTTTTTGAGCGCGAAATTTGACAACGTATAGAGTACTTTTTTCGTATACCACCTAGGTCAAAAATTCTTTGCCCCTCAGACTGTACTCGGACCGTGACACTCCTCCTTAGACCCTCAATTCATTTGAATAAGTCCTTGACTAGGTTCAAAAGCGATTTATGTTGAAACACCATATAGCTAGTTTTTGAGCGCGAAATTTGACAACGTATGGAGTACTTTTTTCGTACACCACCTAGGCCAAAAATTCTTTGCCCCTCAGACTGTACTCGGACAGTGACACTCCTCCTTAGACCCTCAATTCATTTGAATAAGTCCTTGACTAGGTTCAAAAGCGATTTATGTTGAAACACCATATAGCTAGTTTTTGAGCGCGAAATTTGACAACGTATAGAGTACTTTTTTCGTATACCACCTAGGTCAAAAATTCTTTGCCCCTCAGACTGTACTCGGACAGTGACACTCCTCCTTAGACCCTCAATTCATTTGATTAAGTCCTTGACTAGGTTCAAAAGCGATTTATGTTGAAACACCATATAGCTAGTTTTTGAGCGCGAAATTTGACAACGTATAGAGTACTTTTTTCGTATACCACCTAGGTCAAAAATTCTTTGCCCCTCAGACTGCACTCGGACAGTGACACTCCTCCTTAGACCCTCAATTCATTTGAATAAGTCCTTGACTAGGTTCAAAAGCGATTTATTTTGAAACACCATAAAGCTAGTTTTTGAGCGCGAAATTTGACAACGTATAGAGTACATTTTTCGTATACCACCTAGGTCAAAAATTCTTTGCCCCTCAGACTGTACTCGGACAGTGACACTCCTCCTGAGACCCTCAATTCATTTGAATAAGTCCTTGACTAGGTTCAAAAGCGATTTATGTTGAAACACCATGTAGCTAGTTTTTGAGCGCGAAATTTGACAATGTATAGAGTACTTTTTTCGTATACCACCTAGGTCATAAATTCTTTGCCCCTCAGACTGTACTCGGACCGTGACACTCCTCCTTAGACCCTCAATTCATTTGAATAAGTCCTTGACTAGGTTCAAAAGCGATTTATGTTGAAACACCATATAGCTAGTTTTTGAGCGCGAGATTTGACAACGTATGGAGTACTTTTTTCGTACACCACCTAGGCCAAAAATTCTTTGCCCCTCAGACTGTACTCGGACAGTGACACTCCTCCTTAGACCCTCAATTCATTTGAATAAGTCCTTGACTAGGTTCAAAAGCGATTTATGTTGAAACACCATATAGCTAGTTTTTGAGCGCGAAATTTGACAACGTATAGAGTACTTTTTTCGTATACCACCTAGGTCAAAAATTCTTTGCCCCTCAGACTGTACTCGGACAGTGACACTCCTCCTTAGACCCTCAATTCATTTGATTAAGTCCTTGACTAGGTTCAAAAGCGATTTATGTTGAAACACCATATAGCTAGTTTTTGAGCGCGAAATTTGACAACGTATAGAGTACTTTTTTCGTATACCACCTAGGTCAAAAATTCTTTGCCCCTCAGACTGCACTCGGACAGTGACACTCCTCCTTAGACCCTCAATTCATTTGAATAAGTCCTTGACTAGGTTCAAAAGCGATTTATTTTGAAACACCATATAGCTAGTTTTTGAGCGCGAAATTTGACAACGTATAGAGTACATTTTTCGTATACCACCTAGGTCGAAAATTCTTTGCCCCTCAGACTGTACTCGGACAGTGACACTCCTCCTTAGACCCTCAATTCATTTGAATAAGTCCTTGACAAGGTTCAAAAGCAATTTATGTTGAAACACCATATAGCTAATTTTTGAGCGCGAAATTTGACAACGTATAGAGTACTTTTTTCGTATACCACCTAGGTCAAAAATTCTTTGCCCCTCAGACTGTTCTCGGACAGTGACACTCCTCCTTAGACCCTCAATTCATTTGAATAAGTCCTTGACTAGGTTCAAAAGCGATTTATGTTGAAACACCATATAGCTAGTTTTTGAGCGCCAAATTTGACAACGTATAGAGTACTTTTTTCGTATACCACCTAGGTCAAAAATTCTTTGTCCCTCAGACTGTACTTGGACAGTTACACTCCTCCTTAGACCCTCAATTCATTTGAATAAGTCCTTGACTAGGTTCAAAAGCGATTTATTTTGAAACACCATATAGCTAGTTTTTGAGCGCGAAATTTGACAACGTATAGAGTACATTTTTCGTATACCACCTAGGTCAAAAATTCTTTGCCCCTCAGACTGTACTCGGACAGTGACACTCCTCCTTAGACCCTCAATTCATTTGAATAAGTCCTTGACAAGGTTCAAAAGCAATTTATGTTGAAACACCATATAGCTAATTTTTGAGCGCGAAATTTGACAACGTATAGAGTACTTTCTTCGTATACCACCTAGGCCAAAAATTCTTTGCCCCTCAGACTGTGCTCGGACAGTGACACTCCTCCTTAGACCCTCAATTCATTTGAATAAGTCCTTGACTAGGTTCAAAAGCGATTTATGTTGAAACACCATATAGATAGTTTTTGAGCGCGAAATTTGACAACGTATAGAGTACTTTTTTCGTATACCACCTAGGTCAAAAATTCTTTGCCCCTCAGACTGTACTTGGACAGTGACACTCCTCCTTAGACCCTCAATTCATTTGAATAAGTCCTTGACTAGGTTCAAAAGCGATTTATGTTGAAACACCATATAGCTAGTTTTTGAGCGCGAAATTTGACAACGTATAGAGTACTCTTTTCGTATACCACCTAGGTCAAAAACTCTTTGCCCCTCAGACTGTACTTGGACAGTGACACTCCTCCTTAGACCCTCAATTCATTTGAATAAGTCCTTGACTAGGTTCAAAAGCGATTTATGTTGAAACACCATATAGCTAGTTTTTGAGCGCGAAATTTGACAACGTATAGAGTACTTTTTTCGTACACCACCTAGGCCAAAAATTCTTTGCCCTCAGGCTGTACTCGGACAGTGACATTCCTCCTTAGACCCTCAATTCATTTGAATAACTCCTTGACTAGGTTCAAAAGCGATTTATGTTGAAACACCATATAGCTAGTTTTTAAGCGCGAAATTTGACAACGTATAGAGTACTTTTTTCGTATACCACCTAGGTCAAAAATTCTTTGCCCCTCAGACTGTACTCGGACAGTGACACTCCTCCTTAGACCCTCAATCCATTTGAATAAGTCCTTGACAAGGTTCAAAAGCGATTTATGTTGAAACACCATATAGCTAGTTTTTGAGCGCGAAATTTGACAACGTATAGAGTACTCTTTTCGTATACCACCTAGGTCAAAAACTCTTTGCCCCTCAGACTGTACTCGGACAGTGACACTCCTCCTTAGACCCTCAATTCATTTGAATAAGTCCTTGACTAGGTTCAAAAGCGATTTATGTTGAAACACCATATAGCTAGTTTTTGAGCGCGAAATTTGACAACGTATAGAGTACTTTTTTCGTACACCACCTAGGCCAAAAATTCTTTGCCCTCAGGCTGTACTCGGACAGTGACACTCCTCCTTAGACCCTCAATTCATTTGAATAACTCCTTGACTAGGTTCAAAAGCGATTTATGTTGAAACACCATATAGCTAGTTTTTGAGCGCGAAATTTGACAACGTATAGAGTACTTTTTTCGTATACCACCTAGGTCAAAAATTCTTTGCCCCTCAGACTGTAATCGGACAGTGACACTCCTCCTTAGACCCTCAATTCATTTGAATAAGTCCTTGACTAGGTTCAAAAGCGATTTATGTTGAAACACCATATAGCTAGTTTTTGAGCGCGAAATTTGACAACGTATAGAGTACTTTTTCGTATACCACCTAGGTCAAAAATTCTTTGCCCCTCAGACTGTACTCGGACCGTGACACTCCTCCTTAGACCCTCAATTCATTTGAATAAGTCCTTGACTAGGTTCAAAAGCGATTTATGTTGAAACACCATATAGCTAGTTTTTGAGCGCGAAATTTGACAACGTATAGAGTACTTTTTTCGTATACCACCTAGGTCAAAAATTCTTTGCCCCTCAGACTGTACTCGGACCGTGACACTCCTCCTTAGACCCTCAATTCATTTGAATAAGTCCTTGACTAGGTTCAAAAGCGATTTATGTTGAAACACCATACAGCTAGTTTTTGAGCGCGAAATTTGACAACGTATAGAGTACTTTTTTCGTATACCACCTAGGTCAAAAATTCTTTGCCCCTCAGACTGTACTCGGACAGTGACACTCCTCCTTAGACCCTCAATTCATTTGAATAAGTCCTTGACTAGGTTCAAAAGCGATTTATGTTGAAACACCATATAGCTAGTTTTTGAGCGCGAAATTTGACAACGTATAGAGTACTTTTTTCGTATACCACCTAGGTCAAAAATTCTTTGCCCCTCAGACTGTAATCGGACAGTGACACTCCTCCTTAGACCCTCAATTCATTTGAATAAGTCCTTGACTAGGTTCAAAAGCGATTTATGTTGAAACACCATATAGCTAGTTTTTGAGCGCGAAATTTGACAACGTATAGAGTACTTTTTCGTATACCACCTAGGTCAAAAATTCTTTGCCCCTCAGACTGTACTCGGACCGTGACACTCCTCCTTAGACCCTCAATTCATTTGAATAAGTCCTTGACTAGGTTCAAAAGCGATTTATGTTGAAACACCATATAGCTAGTTTTTGAGCGCGAAATTTGACAACGTATAGAGTACTTTTTTCGTATACCACCTAGGTCAAAAATTCTTTGCCCCTCAGACTGTACTCGGACCGTGACACTCCTCCTTAGACCCTCAATTCATTTGAATAAGTCCTTGACTAGGTTCAAAAGCGATTTATGTTGAAACACCATACAGCTAGTTTTTGAGCGCGAAATTTGACAACGTATAGAGTACTTTTTTCGTATACCACCTAGGTCAAAAATTCTTTGCCCCTCAGACTGTACTCGGACAGTGACACTCATCCTTAGACCCTCAATTCATTTGAATAAGTCCTTGACTAGGTTCAAAAGCGATTTATGTTGAAACACCATATAGCTAGTTTTTGAGTGCGAAATTTGACAACGTATAGAGTACTTTTTTCGTATACCACCTAGGTCAAAAATTCTTTGCCCCTCAGACTGTACTTGGACAGTGACACTCCTCCTTAGACCCTCAATTCATTTGAATAAGTCCTTGACAAGGTTCAAAAGCGATTTATGTTGAAACACCATATAGCTAGTTTTTGAGCGCGAAATTTGACAACGTATAGAGTACTTTTTTCGTATACCACCTAGGTCAAAAATTCTTTGCCCCTCAGACTGTACTCGGACAGTGACACTCCTCCTTAGACCCTCAATTCATTTGAATAAGTCCTTGACTATGTTCAAAAGCGATTTATGTTGAAACACCATATAGCTAGTTTTTAAGCGCGAAATTTGACAACGTATAGAGTACTTTTTTCGTATACCACCTAGGTCAAAAATTCTTTGCCCCTCAGACTGTACTCAAAGAGTGACACTCCTCCTTAGACCCTCAATTCATTTGAATAAGTCCTTGACTAGGTTCAAAAGCGATTTATGTTGAAACACCATATAGCTAGTTTTTAAGCGCGAAATTTGACAACGTATAGAGTACTTTTTTCGTATACCACCTAGGTCAAAAATTCTTTGCCCCTCAGACTGTACTTGGACAGTGACACTCCTCCTTAGACCCTCAATTCATTTGAATAAGTCCTTGACTAGGTTCAAAAGCGATTTATGTTGAAACACCATATAGTAATCTGACAACGTATCAAGTACTTTTGTATATCGTCTATCGCTTTCAAAGTCCTCTTTAATGAAAGCTTTTACGAGTGCTACTAGTACCACTACTATAACTATAACAACAGCAACTACTACTACTACTACAACTACGACTCTTACTACGACTACTACTACGACTACTACTACTACGACTACTACTACTACTACTACGTAGCACTACTACGAGTACTACTACTGCACCAGACCGACTACACCAGACCAGACTAACAGACCACAAACCAGACCATAGACCATCGACCTACTTCAGATTTAGCGGTACCCGCTACTACTGCACCAGACGCAACTAAAAAATATGCCTCTGAAGCTAAAATAGGCATATTTTCCAATTATGGAGTATTATTTGAGGTTATAACTCACGTTTATTGATGTCTGGAATTCGCTGTTGTAAGGAAAGGATGTTGCAGCAATTACAATGAAATTACAATCAATCTGAAATAATGAAATGCTTCAATATGGAAGTTTATAAACTGGTCATCAAGGTACTGTTTCTCTCCTCAGGAGCTCAATCTGGGGTCAACTTTCCCGGCCAATTTCTCAAAAACGGCTGAACAAAAACAAACGCCCTTAGTACCGTTTGTAGCACAGCTTGAGACACGCGTCATATTAAAAAATGAGCCCAATCGGTGCATTTTTCAAGAAGTTATAGCAAAAATAAGGTACCGTACCAAGTGCCCTTGGAGGAGAGAAACACCACCTTCAGAGCTAAAATTGAACATCTAAACATCACAAAACGCTATATAAAGTATTTATATTCTGAATCTACGTTAGATGAGCAATTCAAAACCCTAATTTTGTCACCTGAAGTAACAAAATTTCAAGCTTTAAAACGGGTACCCAGTACAGGTACCCTGCTTCACCTGGTGAAAATTGGGGCACCTATCCTGGCCAATTTCTCAAAAACGGCTGAACGAAACGGAACGAGACCTATATCAAAACAAAGCTTAGCTCAAGCTGGGTCTAACAAAAAAAAATCATCAAAATCGGTTCACTCTACAACGAGTTATTCCAAAGTAAAGGTACCGTACCAAATGACCAAAAAGCAAGGGTACTGTGGCTGCAGAGCCAAAATTGACCATCTAAACCTGCAAAAACGCTATATAAAGTATACATATTCGGAATCTACGTTAGACGGGCTATTCAGAACACTAATTTTGTAACCTGAAGTAACAAAATTCAAAGCTTCAAAACTGGTGCCGGATGGTGTCATCCGCTTCTGGGGCTAAAACGGAGGGCAAGTTTACTGGCCAATTTCTCAAAAACGGCTGAACGAAACGGAACGAGACCTATATCAAGACAAAGCTTAGCTCAAGCTGGGTCTAACAAAAAAAAATCATCGAAATCGGTTCACTCTACAACGAGTTATTCCAAAGTAAAGGTACCCTACCAAATGACCCAAAAAGCGAGGTGACCTGATTTCAGAGCCAAATTTGACTATCATAATTCCGTAAAACGCTATAGAAAATATATATGGGGATACTCCCCACTAACTGAGGATTCTAAAACACTAACATTTATTCCGCAAATCAGCTGTTATGTTGTACCGAAATTTGGGTCACCCAGAATAGCCCAAAAATTCGACTTTTTTCAAATTTAAACATTAATAACTTTTTGATGAGACCGATTTGAGAAATCATCCAAATACTGCAAGCAAGAGGGGTTCAGTGCCGACAAAACGCGACCACTCCCGTTTAATTTGGTCCAGTACTTTAGCAGATATTAACAAAATACTGTCTTGTACCCCATTTTTTGGGCTAAAACCGAAGCCCAAAATCTCTGGAACTGACGTAAAACAACGTGAAACAGAGTTGCCGGCGTATTTGTGGGTGTAATTCTGGTCCACTTCCACGTTCTAGCTCACGGCAAACCTTCATCGTGAGGTGGGAAAAAATTTCCCACCTCACCATGAAGGTTATGATGTTTTGTGTGTTTTGACATAAAACAACATCCACAGAAATTTGATGAAATCGTGAAAAAAGAAAAATTGTTGAATTAACCCGATTATTTGATACAATTAGCTTCAACAACTTAAATAGTGTCTAGAAAACACAAAACGCAAGCCGAAAAACTGGTTCAATTGCGCAAAACACCACTCAGACATGAAAATTGAGAAGAGATTGGCCAAAATCGAGGTTCGGCGCATACAGGGCTAAAGTTGACGTTCTCAACTCGATAAAACCATCTGAAAAATCTATATGGAAACACTCCCCACTATCTGAGGAAACTAATGAACCCATATATGTATGGTTACTCGGGTATTGTGGGGTACAGAAACTTGGGTGGACACCAAGATGACCCAAAAATCCTACTTTTCTTAAATTTGTCCTTGAATAACTTCTAGACCAGGGCGTGTCAGTGTAATTACTACTCATCAAAAGCAAAAGGTGTCTCGTACAGACCAAATGAGCCGTTATAGGTACAATATTGTCAATGCACGACGATACAGTTGTTCAATTAAGCAAAACACCACTCAGCCCAAAATTTGAGTACGGATTCGTTTTTCCGCATTCATCATTGAATAACAGTTCTAAAGAATATTTTTCGAGACTATCACTAGCCATTCCAGAGAAGAACGTCTTAATAGCAACAGATCAAGCCAATAATCATTCGTTTGGACCAAAAATTCATTGAGAAATTCGAAAAAGTACAAAACATTAAGTTCATTTCTCAATGTGATAAAAACAAGTTCTTTCCTCCAGTTTTCTGATTAAGCCGACGTAAGGAATCTGTCAACACTGTATACAAGGAGAGTTCAGGAACAACAAAATGCGCAAATGGCCGTCCCATTTAGTACAGTACTTTTTGAGAAATCGTCAAACACATGAAGCGTACCTCCGTCTTCTAGACCCCAAATTCTCTCAAAATTATGCAAAACGACTAAAAACGGTACCAATCGGACACTTCAAAACATAATAAAAGTCCACTGAGTAGTTACTGAACATCCAAGACACCCACTGCGAAGTGAGAAAAAATTCCAGAGGCCAGGCTATTTTGTGTGTTTTGTTAGAAAAAAAAAAACAAAAGACCTCTAACTAGAACTTCTTGATTTCGCAAAGAATGAAAAATTGATGATTTCCCAAAAGCTAAGTTTTGGAAAACTTCAGGGACTGAAACAAAGCCAAAACAACACAATTTGCAAGCAACAATAACCAAATTAGATGAAGAACTATATCAGAACTGAAAAACAATTAAAAAATATTTTTTTAAAAATTTTTTAAGGTTTACAGCTTAATAGCTTTCTGTGCAGGCCAATTTAGACACAAGTTCAAGACCGCAGACATTTGATAAGCTTACAGTAAAAAAAATGCGACTATGATTGGCCAATTTGGCAAAGTAGTTCAGGAAAAATTGTCAGAAACAAAAAGCGTGCCCTCAAATATGTAAATTTTTTTTTCATTTTTCCAAAGTTAAACATTAATATCTTTTTGATTAGGGCAACTTGATAAACCAATGAACACTGAAAGCAATGGAAGTTTAGGATCAGCAAAACGCAACAATGCCCGTACTATTTGGTACAGTAGTTTCGAAGAAATCATAAAACACATGAAGCGAACCCCGAATTCTGGGCTAATAGGAGACCCCCAAATTCTCGCAAAATTATGCAAAACGACTAAAAACTGTGCCACTCGGACACTTCTGAACGCAATTCCAGTCCATTTTGTAGTTACTGAACACCCAAGATCTCCACTAAGGAGTGGGAAAAAATTCCCACCTCGCCCTAAAGGCCAGGTTGTTTTATGTGTTTTGATAAAAAAGACCTCTAACAAGAATTTCATGATTTCGCAAAGAATGAAAAATTGATGATTTCCCAAAAACTAACTTTCGAAAAACGTAAGAAACCAAAACAAAGCCAAAAAAACACAATTTGTTAGCAACAATAACCAATTAAGATGAAAAACTACATCAGAACTGAAATCCAATTAAAATATATTTTTTTTAATTTTTAAGATTTACAGCTTACTAACGTCCTGAGCAGGCCAATTTAGATACCAAATGAAGACAACAAACACCGGAAAAACCTACATTCAACACAATGACACTATGTTTGGCCAAATTGGCAGAGTAGATCAAGAAAAATTGTCAGAAACAATAAGCGAGCCCAAAAAAAATTAAGGTTTACTTCAACTTTTTCAAGTTTAAACATTGGTAACTTCTTTTTAAAGCCGAGTTGGGAAACCAACTAAACACTGCAAACAAAGTCATTCAGTGTTCATCAAAAAAAACAATGGCCGTTCAATTTGGTACAGTAGTTTTGGAGAAATTGTCAAACACATGAATTGTACCCGCGAATTTTGGGCTAATGGGAGACACCAACTTCTCAAACAATTGAGCAGAACGGCTAAAAACGGTGCAACGTGGACAATTCTGAACGTAATTCAAGTCCACTTAGTAGTTATGAACACCCAAGACCACTACTGTGAACTGGGAGAAAATTCCCACCTCGCCCTTGAGGCTGGTGTCTTTTGTGTGATTTGACAAAAAAAGATTTGGAACAAGAATTATTAAAAGCACCACAGAACTGAAATACCATTTTTTGAAACAGTTTTTTTCTTTCTATGAGATGACTTTAAGATTGGTTGAACGAACTAATATATCATTTTTACAATTAGTTTGTTGCGGTACATTGCAAAATATCAGAAATAAAAAACTCCGAATGTTGCTTTCTCTTTGTCCCAAAAAGAAGCATTACCTAGCATAAGATCAAAAACGAAGTTAATGTTTGATTTACCAGAAAGCCAAGGTTGATTTTCTGACATCAAGATTGAACAATAAATCGAATGAAAGAAGAACAAAAGATGAATTTTCAAAAACACATCGATTTTTCTTAATGAAAACACTTCAAGGACATTAACACTAACAGCTTTCAACTGAAGGCATCATGGGTTAATTTAAATCTCCTTAGGAAGATAATTAGACTTCAAATTAATTGGAATTTTTTTTACTACAACAAGAACATGCTAAATTACGGACAGGATCAGTAAGAAAAAGTCCCAACTGTTTGTTTCTCTAAAAATAATTTGTTTTAATGAAAGATAAGAGAAATATTGAAATATTTCTCTTTTTATTAGATAAATTGAACTTTAAAAAGACGGATTTGATTGCCTCGAGTAATTTCTATTTATTTGTCGGAAAGTTGTATGTGAATTCAAAATCTTGCAAGAATCTTGCAAGATTCTTGCAAGATTTCACATTCAAAAGGCGTTGACGAAAAAAGTCATTTATTTTCAGTTTTGCTGATCAAGAATTCTGATATAAGTCATGATATTTGGTTTTCAGTTAGTTTTAGCTACCAAAAACACATAAATATTTTTTCCGGAATTCAAAATCTTGCAAGATTCTTGCAAGATTCTTGCAAGATTTTGAATCCTGGCTATTTTTTTTTCATTGAATTAGGCTTCGTAACTTGTTCAGTAAACAAAAACTTGCTTCAAAGATGTTTCCTAAAACACTTGTACCCAGATTTGTTTTTTGGCCTTGATTGATATCTTGCAAGATTCTTGCAAGAATCTTGCAAGTTTTGAATCATCTTGCAAGATTCTTGCAAGATTTGAATCCGCTCATCACTAGGGATGATAATCATATTGCCGCATTCAAAGTGCTAAAGATTTCTCTTTTTTTTTCCGTCGTTTTTGTTTGATCTTATAGACTAAATGACTCAAAATTAAAGGATCTCTCTTTTTAATCAGTTAAATGAAACGTGATAGCCTTATCTATATCTTACCAAAGTGATCCAAGATCTCGAAAAGCTTTGCAAGAATTATCATGATATCGCATGTTATCGGTGAGATGCATCAAGTTTCGTTTCAGTGCATAGTCAGTTTTAAATGAGATCGCTCTCGCAACTAAAAATTGATTGAAGTAGTGCCTACTATTGTAATAAAAAATGTAGAACCCGATTGAACTAACCCTGAGATGTGGCGGCCGGCTAGGAGGGAGAGGAAAACAGTCAAAGCTAGCAAAAGGTCCAGTAAAGCTGCCCTAGAATCAGTGAAGGCAAAAATCTCAACTGTCAAAGCTGACAACCCGTTCCGACACTACAGAAGCAACGAAACACTAGGAATTAGATGTCAGAACGACTTGACCCAATTATTCACCAAGTATGATGGCAGATTCAGGTTCGTCAAATTTTCTTCTTAACGAATATTACGCAGAGCATTTCCATGAGAAGACACTTTTTCTAGGTCGTGATAATCAACTGAAAATACTGGCCCAAGGTACCCGGGCCGAGGTGTCCACCCTTGTTCCACTAAGCAAGAACAAGGGTGTGAAGCAATTTCCACTCCTATATAGCCGGGAAAAGAGTGTAGGAGTGTAATTTTGAAGAATTTACAATTTTTTTCCACTCTATACTTCTCTCTTTACACTCTTTAATCCGCTTTTATCACAAACTCTTAATCCACTCTTAAAAATTCCTTATGATTACACTCATTAGTCCAACTTTTAGTTGTAAAAAGAGTGGAAGAGTGTAATTTTAAAGAAATTACACTCATAGAAATACACTATAATCACACAGTTCAGTCCACTTATATTGCCTTCCTTTCTCTGATTGCGAAACCTTCCTGGGTCAAACAGTGCGCGCAAGCAAAAAACTATGTAAAATTTTCACAAAAAACTATGTAAATTTAAAATAATCATTTTTGGAAGGTGAGGACAATAGGTCTTAGAAATCAAACACCGTGAAATCATATGCAGTTCATCGCTATAGTGTTGTTTCCATACATTGCTTCTCAAGCGTGCTAACTTTTTATTTTATGGTTTGTTAGAGTAATCATGGTTTTGTTTAGTATTTGGTTTTGATCAACACAAAGACAAAGCAGAAATCTTTTTAAATTCCACAAATTAACTCTTGTATATAATCATGCGCACTGTAAGCGTCATTATCTTAAAATTAGGCTGTGATCTTGAGCACTAGCGTTAACGTCTGAACTATAATTTCAGCTGTTTTTAGGCATTTTTCTATAGTGAAAATGTACACCACTCACCAGAACAACTTTTAAACTTTTAAAACTACTGTAGATATCTGAGTTCAGGAGAAGCTGTATTTTAATTAGAAATTATCTGATTTGTACATACCTGAAATTTGGAGAATCGACCTCTTCTTGAGTTTTCCAAAGTTGCAGTTGGTGCGTAAAGGAGTTTGCATAACGTTTTTGTAAAACGGTTTTGAAGTCTTCAGTTTTTTTTCGAAATAAGCATTTGCTTGAGAATATTATCTAACATAGCTCTGCAATGCCATATGTCCATACAAGAAGGTTTTTTGGAAAATTTTTTATCGGTATAATATCAAACTTTGTAGTTGATAATTGACTTAAGGAGTTATGATTTCAGAATAATGGAGCAAAACTAAATGATACTACAATATTTCACATATGAAACGTAGATTTTAGTTTTTTTTTCGTGCTCTTTTTCTTACACACCTTCAAAACTGCGAATATTTCGAATGAGCCCTTTACTGGGAAGAGAGGCTTTGGTTTAAGTGGTTGTGAAATTTTCGTTTTTTTTCATCATATTATTGGGAGTAAACTTGTATGATGTTAAAGAACTTTATTAGCTATATATTCTATAATGGCACTAGAGTTCAAATTGCACATGTATTTGAGTCATTTTTGAGTCAGTTATATTTGTTCAGCAACAATTGCCGTTTTAATTGCCTTTTTTACCTTGAAATTTGCATTATCTAAAGTACTCTCTCAATCACATTTTGGAATAACTACGAATAAACTTAGTTGTATAAAAATTTGCAAAAAAATAATGCATCTTTTTTTCGAAATATTCATAAATTTTAAATTTTTTTTAGAAATTTCCCATTAATTTACGACTACGGTATGCCTGATAAAGGATACCCTTGCATGTGGTGCAGACTCAGTTTTGCTTGTTTGTTTGTTTGTTGATGTTTAGATCAGCGGAAGTCTTTCACAATTTCAGTGATCTAGTGCACGAGCAATATGCAGAATCCTTTTTCACATACAATCCAATGGTTCTGGTGCTCGGTCGCAAAGGTATAACCTTATTTATTTCATAATCAATTTTTAAATACATTTTTTTAATTTATAATTTTGTATTTATATGGTTTAAACGGGTATCGCATGTTATTGGAACAATGACTTTCCTTTGGAAGAGCTTAGTTCAAAATTATAGACAGTAGATATAATTAGACATAAATAAAATTAGACATCAGATATGAAAAAAAATCAGCAAAGAATTTCAGTAAGTTATCAGTGATCTAACAAAGCGAGGATCTATTTTTTTCAACCCCGCAGCTTAGTGGCATATAGATTTTACGCCCCCCCAAGCGCATGTGCTATTTTTTACCTGGTAACTTTTGCCATTTAATAACACATCTTTTGTTACTGGGGTTCATAGAGGTTCATAAAAACACTGGGGCTGAAACAAAATAGATCCCGAAACAATAGAGGTTAAGAACTTCCACGAGTCTCATATTCTGAAGTTTTCCAGGAAGTGGGAAGACAACTTTTGTTAACTGGCTGTTAGGCTGGGACCACTACCCAATAAGCCACGAGAGTCAAAAACAAAAGAAGGCCAGTGGTGCCCACCACCATCACCCTGTATTGAGAAGTACAGACCATTTCACAATTCTGGAACAGGACAATATCGCCCCCAAAATAGACGGAGCTAGGGTAGTTGATAATGACAGCAAACCCTATGCCAGAGTGCTGAGGCCTTTTCAGCCCGAAATAAATACCTCACTAGTGCTTTGTTCGTACAAAGAGAGCGCTCTTTTGAGAGATGTCACAATTATAGGCAAGTTGTTTCAAAAATTGTTCCATTATCCTAAATTCTTGTTTAATTCAACGTAAAGTGTATATTGTAAGAATGAAAATGTAATAATGAAGTTTATATAATAACAAGGCAGATCGGCATCCACATCCGTCACAAAATCGTCACGGGCAAATTTGCCCGATCTGCATATCTCTTGTTCGTTTTTCCTATGTTGTGCATTAGAAATGCAACAATATTGCAAAAATAGATACTTTAGCAAAAACAGGCAAAATTGAAGGGAAATGCGCAACCCGTGTTCGCAAAAATTTGCAAATTTCAACCACGAAAATAAGATACAAGCTGTGTATCCTATTTTTTTGCGTGCTACGTATCACGAATCTGCTCGAATTATGTATCTCTTTATCGCAAGCAAAGTTACTCTATTTCGAACTAAATGTATATAATTTTTGCACTGAATGTATCTATAATCCACAATTAGGCCTAATTTAATGGGCGTTTATTATTCGATAAAAATTAAGTGATTAAAAGTGGTTTACCGGTTAAAATAAACCACATAGGGCTCAAATTAATCACAATGTTTATATTTGATGTGAGTTGTAGGTCGGGAAATGGAATTGGCATCACCTAAAGTCTTTTTTAGAGATTTTTCAGAAATTTGACAAATAGTTTAAATTCTGGAAGACACCTGTTTTTTTCAGGTTAATGGAAAATGAAAATAGCATCAGCTCATATTTTTGAACGTCTGTACATTTTTCAATCTATAAAACAAAGGTTTGTCCTGTAGCAACATATTAAATCTTCTTATTTGCCACAAAAAGAAAAGATTCGACAGAAATAAATTTCGGTAAAAAATTACATGTGAACTGACTACCGTTTTATTTCTTGCTAAATTTGATATAATGAATGATTTACATTTGAAATTAGCAAATGAATTGTCAAATTGGGTTTGCTTGTCTCTATGTACAAGTTTATAGGTGTTTTGAATTTTTTTTTACTGAAAAATCCCTCAAATCTGCATCTGTTATGGATGTTCTTTTTTTTCTGAAAAATCCATTCAGTGCGTGACTTTTTTTGCATCTCATTACAGTTTTACAGGGGTATATCGACTTTTGAATCACCATTTTATTAGGCTTGTATACCATTTTACATGTGTCTTTTAATTTGTTGGTACATAGTGGCTTCAAAAAGGTACAAAGTGTGAAAAAATTTGTCGTGAACAAATACGCATAAAAGGATGCCATCTGTATTCGAACAGTGGCTACAGTGAAATAATCTAACAAAAACAAACTACTGCTACTACTACTGCACGTACTTCTAATTTAATTTGTCTTTAAAGCAGTTTCTCTTTAAATAACTCTAAAGCTTTACTTTAAAAGCTTCAATTAAACCTTTATAAAAGTGCTTTATACTCCTTGTTGCATGCTCAAAAAGTGCGCGTTTAATTGGTCTCAATTGCGGATTAGAGTTAGTTTTTATGCAAAAAATCGGTACGTAAAGTGAGCAGAAACCCACTACAAGACTTGTCACCTATCTTAATATTTTAAAGTATCTCTCTTTCGCAAAAATGAAGCAATCAATTTTGCGAGAAATAGGATACAAAGCTTGTCTCCAAATTTCGTTCATTTTTTGTATCTCTTTTTTAAGCGATTTTTACTCAAATGGAAAATTTTGGGTATACTTCTGCGTCGTAATGTTTGTTAAAAATTGTAGTTATTTAGGCCCTTCAGCCTATCAAACAGGCATTTTCTTGGGCAGATGAGGATAAAAAAGCAAAAACGGAGAGTAGACAAGAACAATTTGTTCTGATTTGATGACTCAAAGTGTAGATTTGATAAAAATTACTCTATTCCTGTTTACAACAACAAACGAAAAATTGTTTTGGTAACGGTTTTATCAACCAAGATAAATGCGGAAAACGCATGAATTATGAACTTTGAATACAAAATCTAATCAAAAAGTTTAAGAAATAAAATCACAATTTGACATAGAACTTTTGAAAATATATAATGTTAAAATATTAAAAACCATCAGCTATCAACTGAAACACCTTGATGCATTCCTTTTACAGCTGATAAACGATCTGCCATCTTTGGATGCAGAAGCACCTTCAAAATTATTTTATAATATCACTAGATTACCATTGGAGGATTCAAAACAATAAACTATGCTAAAATAGAAAACATTCACTAACTTTAATCCACATTTCTGAAAACAGAATGTGAAGACAAATTGAGATGTCATATTGCCGCCGTTAGAAAAAATCGCCATTATAAAACGCAAAAATGTTGAAAAAATAGCTTCTCACTCCATTTCAAAAGGAACTGATACGGTTATTAGAGAGTTCGCCAATGGTACAGCTATAGTGTCTCTCCACAAAAAATATTGACCACTCACAATTCAGCGAATAAAAAAATGCGTGTGTTGCGTGAAGTTCCTAAAATTCAAATTATCCAAATTAATTTGAGGGTTAGAACATAACTTTAGTTTGAGATCGTGGATGTCTAGCAAAATAAATAATAGTTCCAGGAAATAATATCAATAGCATCAATTATATTGGCGACAGGTAGTCGCCTGTTTTAAAGTTGGCCTGGTACGTCGACGATTTTTGCAACTTTTTTGAAATGTTAAATTTTCTACTTTCTGAACAACATTTTTGCGGTTTTGCGGCAATCAGTACTTTAATACTTCAAGTATATTTGAGTTAAACAATCTGTTTATTGATTATAAAATTGGAATAAGAAAACGAGTCCAATTTGTTTCTGGAAATAGCTTTGTTTTGTAATTTCCTTTTTAAACAGATAAAGAAAATTCATAAAACTTTTATATGTATTAATTAATAACCGGATGAATGAACTTATTTTTAGAACGAACATTGTATGAATAAAATTATAATAATGAATATTGTATAATAACAAAGCAGATCTGCGCAGGCTTTTGTTTGTTAAGATGGTAGTTTTTCAGGTTTCGTTTTAGGTTTTTTTCCTTTCAACCTACAAAACAGGCATTTTTGTGGACAACTAAGAGGAAAAATTGAAAGTAGAGAGTAGATAAGAGCAAAGTGTTTTAATTTAAAGAATAAAAGTGTCAAGTGTCGATTTGTGAAAGAAAGACAACCATTTTTGTTTACAACAACAAACGAAAAATTGTTTAGATCATGGTTTTATCAAACAAGATTAATGCGGAAAATGCATGAATTATGAACTTTGAATACTAAATCTAATCAGAAAGTTTAAGAAAAAAATCACAATTTGACATAGAGCTTCTAAAAATACATAATGCTAAAATAATAAAACCATCAGCTGTCAACTGAAACACCTTAATGCATCCATTAATTCTCCGGTGTACAACTGATAAACCTTCCGAAATAGGCAGAAGAATCTTCAAAACTATGGTCGAATCTGAAATGTTCGTTGAAGCTTTTGAAAACATGTACTGTCAGAATCACGTAAAAGGTCACTAGCTGACCATTGAAGGACTCAAAACAATAAACTATGCCACAATAGGAAACATTCACTACCTTTAATTAACATTCCTGGAAACAGAAACTGAAGACAAATTGAGAAGTCATGTTGTTCCCTTAAAAAAATTGCGTTTATAAATTGCAATATTGTTGAAACAATAGCTTCTCAAAAGGAGTTTGAATAAACCTCGGGCCTTTTGTGTTGTCTGTGTCATGTTTTCCAAAAAAGCACGCTGACTATTTTGAATTACATCTCTAAATTGTACTTCTCATTAGAATATGAAACCAAAACCACTGACCAGTTATTAAGAAGAAAGCAGCGCATCAATGCAACAAGCCGGATACGTCAGAAAATAAAGCTTAAAAACAGGAGTGCAAAAATAGCCTTTTGGAAAAATATTTGCGGCTCTTAGCAACGAAAGAACTAATGGCAGCTAGAGTTTTACAAAAGTTATTCGGTGCGAGTAAATTGAATTTTGTGAAAACAAAATATGTGTATTACTCCCAAAAATTAGCCATTAATCATAATTTCCTGCATTTCAGCAAATTACAATTACCTTAAACGTCCGATTTACAGGTAGCAGATTTTGCTAAACCTCTGTTTAGTTTTATTCAAAAGTACATTCTAACTAACTTTTTTCAAACAATTGACAAAAGGTGTCTCCAAAACGGTAGCAGATATATTGAACCTATCCACGTACTTCTTAACTCGAAATTTGATATACCTTATCCGGCATATTCAAGTTTTTTTTCCTTTGAATCTGCTTGATATTTGAGTAACTTTCAATAGCCACTTCATTGGATCCTTGATTGGTTATTATCCTATACCTGCAGAATATTTAGGTTCATAAGCGGAGAAAAAGCGTCAAAAAAAGATTGTGTAAAAAGTATAAAAAGTTCAAGCCTCATTATTTCCCTGAGAAACAAAAACTTGAACTCTCCAGGAACTGATTCCGTTATTAAAGAGATCGCCAAGGGTACAATTTTAGTGTTTTGTCTCTCCGAAAAAGATATCGACCATTCAAAATTGACCCAACAAAAAACCGCCAGTGTAGCGTGAAGTTCCTATCTCCAAATCATCCAAATCACCTTGAGGGTTCGAATATATCTTTAGTTTGAGGTAATGGATAGCTAGCAGAATAATTAATAGTTTCAAGAAAAGAGATCAAGAGCCTCCAATATAACGCGAAATGTAATAACACCTCATTCAAAGTTTGTCTGCTATGTGGATGATTTTTGTAATTTTTTGGAAATGTTTAATTTTCTACTTTCTGAACAATGTATTTGTAGTATTGCGACATTCTGTTGACTTCAAGTAAATTTAGACGAAACAATCTATTCATAGATTAGATAATTGAAAGCAGAAAAGGAGCCCAACTCTTACCTGGCAACAATTTTGTTTTGTATTTTCCTTTTTAAACGCAGATTAGAAATCTTCCCATAAGGTTTCTTTATGTTTTAATTAAATACAGGATGAATGGAGCCAACGATCTAGTGTTTTATTTCACTCAAAGTTCACTTGAGTACTTATCTGCTTGTTTACTTCGTTTTTTATTGTGCTATTGGACTTCTGTAATCAGAATGCTTTTCCTGTAAAAAGAACTACTAGATATTGCTACATAACCTCTACAGGTAGGTTTACCACAATATTGTCTTGTACAGATAAATTGGAATAAAATGCGATCAACTTATTCAGAAAGACTATAAGAGATTTTCAGATAATATTGTCTTCAGCTTCAGGTACGTGTAAGTACCGCGGAGGTTGCCTGGAGGAACGCCGAAATTCGCGCACAAATCTGATAAAAATAATTGATTTGTTTTTAACTGCATAATTACTAGAGTGTAAGGTAATTAAACAACCCAATCCAAGCCATAAGAACAACGGCACGTCCAGTTGTTACGGTTATCTATCAAAATTTTATTTTTTGCCTTAATTACTCAAATATATGACAATGTTTTGAAAGATCTAGCAAATAAAGCTGGTCATCATAAAATTGCAACCGTTTAACTCATCAGATGGTTAAATGTCTATGTGTGTTGATAAAGCGTTTGCTCAAGATGTTGTTAAAACAGCATTTTTTAAATGCTATTTTTCCAAGCTTGACGTTGTAATTTTATCGTGGTTTTGTGTACGTCAAATTGATATCCAGGCAAATTTTCCATATACTGTGCAGGACATTGTTTAATATAGCAAAAAAATATGATTCAATAATATTAAAGGTCATTTACGTCAAATTCTTGTCATTTACGTAAATGTGTTTGCAAAACTGTAACTTGCAGATTATTTTTGTCTCAAAACCAGCTGTAAATGAATAAAATTAGTTAGCGGAGAACATAAAACATTATGAAAAGTATTTGTGAATGCTGAAGATAGACAATATCGCATGATGTTACGTATCTTTCAGTAGTTTTGATCTAGGTGTCCTTTTTCGGTAAATGACCGGAGATAGTGATTTTGGATCTTTTTTTGTGTTTTTAATTGCTCTCAAACAATGTTTGTAGTATTCGTATTAGTCCTGTGGTGTGGTTTTTAATGCGACTTTTTGCTTTAACTTCGTCGGACCCGTTTGAATTTTCGCCCTCAACAATGGGATAAAAAAGTAGCGCTCGGAGGGCTTTCAGTGGCCGAGTAGCTCTCTTAAGGCCTTGCGCCTTACTAGTCTGCGATTGACCCTACTAAGTATGCGATTGACCAAAACTGTGTTGGTGAGACAATTTCAAGGTGCGAAGGGCGGTTCTTAGTCTCAAAAGTTTGACCCCTCACTTTATCTTATCTTTTCAGGTAATTTTTATCAGAGTACCCTCACGTTAATGGTGTGTTACATAAAAAGTTAGCATAAATTGTGCAAGTAAATTGCAGATCAATTGTGCAGGAACGTGCACTTTTCACGAATGACCTGCAATTGCTTAGACGTCCAGATCCAGCGTAGTTACTGTAAATGGACGCCAAAATACATGCGCAGCTCATGTAAATTTACCTGCGTTTTCAGATAAATTTACGTGCAGGTTTTTAAGAGTGTTGTGTCATCAGCGACAAATAACGAAATCAATCACAAAGGTGCTGAAACGCCGAGTCAATCTTTTCAGACACGCCGTGTACCTCAACGAAGACAGCGGGGTCAAGTGGGAAACATTTCATCAGTGACGTCACGGAGACACTGTGTTTTACGTGTGATCGCATCTATGTTGTTGTGGATGCCCAGAGAGGACTTATAAACACAGAAGACAGTATCTCATCTGAAGAAATTGTTGAGCTATCGTACCAGCTGTTGGGTTAGATATGCATTAACTACATGACTCTACCCCCCTGAATTTATCAGAGTAACTAACAATCTGCTTGTTTAAGCGCGATGACATATAATCAAAAGTGTGTCATACTTTTTCAACTCGTTCTCGAAAGTCACTTTTCCTCTTTTGTGCTGCAACTGTACTATAATTATATGCAATTCACATTATTAGTGTAGTTAAGTAAGCTCATTTTGCTTGGGGATCCAATTTATGCAACAGTTTGGCAGCACTTCAATGAAATGTCCTAAATTATGATCTATAAACTGCATTTCTGATTGATGAAATTTTGTGTTTATGCTTTCCGTGTCTATTCTTTTTTCATTATTACATTAGAAGCGGACTCTGATTACGCCCTTTCAGACTAAAATGACCTCTTTTTAACTACCAAACCTTCTGGAGACCTTTGTCAGATCAGCTATTTTGGTTTGCACGACCATGAGGTTTTCATTCCTTATTATAGTCAAATTAGATGTCCCATACTTAAGCACCCGTGTCGAACTTCTACCCCAATAAAGATGCAAGATTGGGGGGGGGGGGGGGGTAATCGGGGAAAGTTTTTGCAAATTCCCCTCATAACTCATATCTTTTTGTGTGGTAAGTCGACTCAAGACTGAGGGTAATGGAGGGTAATTTGGGGGACCGGGGAAAGGTGCAAGAATAGGGGTAAAACGATGCAAGAGTATACTTACTAGCTAAAATATACTTTGCGTGTCAGTAAACTTCATTTAGGAGATGAAAAGAAAGTGGCTATAGTGATAACAAAATGCGAAAGTTTAACAGCAGAACAGGCCACTATTCTGGAACACAGAGTAGTGTGGGCATTCTCCAAACTGTTGGACACTGACCTCTGTCCAACTGTGTTCTTTGGTGCATTCGAGAATACAGCACTTCCTCCAGAAGCTGACAAAAACCTCATTGACCAGGTTACCTTTATTCATATCTAGTGTCCTCCCTGGCCCGAAAAAAGTTAATCCTGCAAGATGAAGTTAGCATTGGACAAGGATTCTTCGAATTTTATAGCGCTTTTTTCCTAGTTCAAGCTAATTTTCCTTCCTAAAAAGTTAATCTTGCAAAGAATATTGCAAAAAACGATTAGTATTGCGAGATAGTTGAAAGTTTTTAAAAGCATGTATCATTAATTTTAAATAGGGTGGGGTTGTTGCGCTCCTTAAGCGCTCGTTTTTCGCGAAAAAACATGATGAAAAATATGGAAAGAGAAGATTACAGTGCCTCAGAGTATTGAGTAATAGAATGTGCAGACGAGTCGAATCCTGAATTTTAATGCCCACTTTTTTGTGTATTTACTCTGTATGTAATTATTTAGTGGCACCAAGACATATACAATGAGTTCTATCATATGCAGAGGCACAAAGTGTTACACGTGGCAGATTCTTTGATACTGAGGGGACAGCAACTGATCTGTCTCAGCTTCGTAGTCAGACTCATCATAGCTAAGAGGACATACTTCAGAAAACACTTCATCCTCAAACATTTAGGGTGTGTAAAATTTCTCTCTCTCTCTCTCTCTCTCTCTCTCTCTCTCTCCTCTCCTCTCCTCTCCTCTCCTCTCCTCTCCTCTCCCTCTCCTCTCCTCTCCTCTCCTCTCCTCTCCTCTCCTCTCCTCCCTCTCCTCCCTATCCTCTCATCTCCTCCTCTCCTCTCCTCTCCTCTCTCTCCTCTCTCTCTTTCTTCTCTTCTCTCTCTCTCTCTCTCTCTCTCTCTCTCTCTTCTCTCTCTTCTCTCTCTCTCTCTTTCTCTCTCTCTCTCTCTCTCTCTTACTCTCTCTCTCTCTCTCTCTCTCTCTCTCTCTCTCTCTCTCTCTCTCTCTCTGTCTCTCTCTCTCTCTCTCTATCGCTCTCTCTCTCTCTCTCTCTCTCTTCTCTCTCTCTCTCTCTCTCTCTCTCTTCTTTCTCTCTCTCTCAAAACCACTTTTACCGGAATTGACATTGGTTATCACCCTAGAACATTTTTCATATAAGAAACTGTTATTTTCTGAAAAGAACTTTTTTCACGTTCATTTTGATTTGTTATCGCCGGATTTGCTTTTCGCTTTTAATCTTTTTGCTCACCCCGTTAAAGGTAATACACAAAATGCATTTTTGTGTTTTTCACCCGTTTTAATTGTTTTTTTGTTGTCTTCCCGACTAGTTGCTTTAATAACACCTCCCCTTGGGTTTCTAATAAGTCATAAAAGTTTTTTTATTTACCTTCAAAAGAATTTGTGGCAATTATACTAGTCTTGTGGCCCTTCTTTTACGCAAATTTTCGCTTGACTAAAATTTTGTCTGACATATTTAACTTTTGGTCTCCAAAAATTCTAGCGATACGATTCACTGAAACTGTTTTAAAAGAAATAAAAACATTGAGGGGGGTTCGTAATTTCAGGAGTATGATCCCCTCAGTCTAAACGCCTCAACTTCATCACATCCAACCCGCCCAACCTCCCTCCAATCTTAGAAATTTAACCCCTCTATGATCATTCGTCCCAACACAACCTCTCCGAACCCCTTTTGAGAGTAATTTGCACAAGATTGCGCGGTTAGGTTTAATGATGGGAAATGGAAGCCAGAAACTTTTTATAACATTGACTTAGTGTTTTTAGAAAACCTTGAATTAATTTTCAATTCCAAACCCCTTTTTGTTGTTTTTTTGCAATCTACTCTCCTAGTCTCAGTAATGACAATCCCCATACGTTTTCCTATGAAAAATAAATTAATCTAACATTAAACATATTTTTTTGCTTTCACCTTTTTATTTTTTAATTTGTATTTTTAATAGCTGTTCTCAATGAAGGCTATTCTCAATAGCTATTTTCAATAACTATTCTTTTTATAACTATATAGAATTGAGTTCCGATCGTATTTAATGCTTGTGGTTTCTGTTCGATTATGTTGTTTTTCTTGTCTCTCAGTCTTCTTAATGACAAGAGACATCGGCCATCTGATTAAGCACTAAATTTTATTTAGCGGTTTCAGTTTAAAATGATTTTTCAAACGGATAAAATAATTATTTTCAATCAAGAAATAGTTTTTTGAAAGTTTTTTATCCATTTCTCATTTGGTAGAGAATTAAGTCAAAAATGTGGCTGAGTGAGGTCGGAAAATTATGCGCAAACGCACATTACCGAGCCTCCTTGTCTTCGTTTAGAATTATCCTTTTTTTCCGAGTTTTGTTCTTTATCTGTTAGACTCCATACTTTCTCAAGAGCTAACTCAGTTATAAATATAAGTGCAAACGCACTTAATTAAAACTACATTCAGTGAATCGAAAAATTTCTACGCAATTATTTACCTTCATTTCGTAGTGATTAACATGCTGTAAATCACTTCACAGGTGGAAATTATTGACACTGTTCAAAAGAATTGTTGACACGTCAAATCGGTTGTTCTTGTCAGTGACGCACTATGGAAAATAGAGACAAAATTACAAAGCGACAAATTTACAAAAAGCTGAAATTTTTTAAAAAAGAGTGTTAGTAAGTGGGGTAATTGGCGTTGTCCGTATGACTGATGACCTGAAAGAAAGGAGTTGGAAAATCATTTTCAAAACTTGAAGAAGCTTTATTGATAACAGAACTTGCCGCAGTTTTACCTAAATCTCAAATATGAATCGATTACGACTCCCAGGTGGATATGACAGCGCCGTTTCAGCACTTTATTTTTATAAGAAATGCGCTGAGTGTGGTAAAATTAAGTAAGAAATGAGTTGAATGCGCCGAAATGCACTGAAACGAGGGGAAAAGCGCTGATTTTTCAAAGTTTTAAGCATAAGAATCTTGCATAATTCTAGGTTGAAATGCACTGAAACTTTGTACGAAATTCAGTCAAAAGTCAGAGAATTTCATAAATTTAATTAGTGGAATTAAACACTTTTTGACGCCCATTCCTGAATTTCGAACCATTTAAATTTAACGATTAGCTCTCACTTTAACGATTAGCTTTTTAGTTGCTCTTGAACGAAGTTCATAGCAAAGCAATTATTGTAATCGTGTTGGTCTTTTTTATGCAAACTTTTTGCTTGACCATTTTGCGCTTTTCTTCTAGAACATTCTTTGACCTCTGAACTGACTTCTTCACGCTTTCGTTCTTCATTTTGAGTGGTCTCTATTGCTCTCACTCCGAAGTAAAACTTGGTAATATAAAGTCGGTTGCAGCATAGGAAAAAAATGGCAAATAGCGCAGTGGGCAGTGCAAATGGTTATGAAGAAGGAGGGCTGTGGTTCGAATCCCTGTGGTGTCAAATGTTCTTCCTACCGCCCGTCGTTCGAGAGCAAATCATCTGCCGACATTAATTGGTTTATGTTTCAA
This sequence comes from Convolutriloba macropyga, assembly GCF_964194025.1. NCBI lineage: Eukaryota > Metazoa > Xenacoelomorpha > Acoela > Convolutidae > Convolutriloba > Convolutriloba macropyga. Next base: position 46,395 of record NW_027452305.1, read on the forward strand.
AAATTGTGCTGAAATCCGATGAGAATATAAAAGAAAATCGCTGAATTTTCAGCGCATTTCTTACATAATTTCATCGCATCTCTTCCTAAACTGTTTATTAATATAAAATCAAAATATATGGGAAGAATTTCAAGAATCAATGGCGCAGTGGATTGGCGTTGGCTGCGGTAGCGGAGAGCAGGATTCGGATCTCAGTCAGCGCTCTTTTTGAAAATTCAGTGGTTTTTAGCGCATTTCTTGCAAAACTTCAGCGCGTTTCATTTTTGCACTGAAATGTTTGAAAAATGAGCGAATTTCAGCGCTTTTCCTACATAATTTTTTAGATAATTTCTCAACCCGGGCTGTTAAACAATGCAGAAACTATTTATAGTAACGACGGCTTGCTTATGGTCAGTTTAATTTTCAGTAAGATTTTCTCAGCTGCTCAGGAGATCTGCAAGCGACCAATTAATGAATTCCCTTCGATGGAGTTAGTTCACCAACGATTATTAGAAATGGACATCAACACACTCCAACTGCCGTCGGGAAGCATGATGCAGGACATTGAGAAAATGATCTACCGTGAGATCCCAGAGATTGTTGAAGATCATATGCGCAAAATGAGATACATGTTGGAAGATGTTCGGTATTCGCCCTCATTTTCACTAAAATTAGACAATGCTCTCGAAGATATGAAAAGTTTGGATTTGAATTGAATTCTGTCAAGTTAAGCTTAGAAGGCTTAGTTTAATTTATGAATTGGCGATTAATTCAATATTTTACAATAAATAGCGCTTTGCAATAACTGTGTTAGAACCCAAACAAAAAAATCTTTTTATCTACCTTATTTTTCCAAGCTGCAAAGATAAAACCTTGTTGATTTTGAGATTCTAGATTTAATACGAATGCAAAAACACGAGCTAATAAGGTTGTCCTAGAAAATCGTTACTGTTTTCTTCTTTGCATGCAGGGTTTGAGGTATCGGACAGAAGCAGCATATGATCACACGGTGACCCACAGGTGTTCCATTGTCGAGGGGTCGACCAAATTAAAAGATCAATCAAATCGAAGTGGGGTTAGCTTCCCTACCTTATGTATGGTCGAGCAAACTACTAAAGTTGACCCAAAGTCTTTTCTTAGCTCGGCCCACGATAATTTTATACCCTTACTGCTGTCGACCGACTGTCTTTTCATACCCAGTATCGGTTGACCACGGTCTTTTCATACAATATGGTATGGTCAACCCAATCATTTTTTGTTTTTCAATTTTCGATTTCTTTCAATTGATCTTTCAGATCGGAAAGAACAGTCTTTTCTCCCAGACAATCAGATTCAAAGGTTTATACATAAAAAGTTTTACAAAATCTCGCAGCATTGCAAAAAGTAATCAAACATAAGGGAAATAAATGGGAGATGGCAAAATATACATAAGGCCAGCTTCTTTGATCAAATTTTACCAGTTGCTAAAACTCATACAGTTTTTGCCAAATCTTTCAGACATTGCAAGGCAGCAGGTTTTATCAAAAAGCTATAAGATGAAGTGGCCAAATTTTCTCTCTAACAGTAATAAAAAACACTTTGACTATAGCATGTTTTCTAATGATAAAATAGTCATTTTATGCCATTAACACCTTTGACCAATGGTCTTCTGATACCCTAATTATGGTCAGCCCACAATCTTCTCAAAGCCAAAAGCACTTCATAAGTTGGCTCATGAAATTTATTTTCATACTTAAAATCAATTTAGGTATCGCCAAGAGCAATTGCAGCAATATTATCAATAAAGAATCAAACTTGAAATGGTTGGAACGCCTTTCGGGCGTCAAGATTTTTCGGTGCTCTCCCGACCCCCTCCCCTTGTTCTCTCGCTCCTGTTTTCGTCTCTCGCTCGTGTCTCGCGTTCTCTCGCTCGTCTCGCGTTCTCTCGCTCGTCTCGCGTTCTCTCGCTCGTCTCGCCATCTCTCGCTCGTCTCTCGCGTTGTCTCGCTCGTCTCTCGCTTCGGTCTTTTGGTTTGAGACTATGATATGTGTTTATGATGTATGATATATGTTTATGTTGATTTCAGCTTTCTTGAATGAGTGTCAAAAAAAGTCTTATTAGAGGTTCATTTTATTCTTAATGCTGATAGATAGACACCTTGAATTTTGTTCACAATAGTAAAAAGGCTATGTCTCCTATTAGTATAAGGGTGTTCATGTACCTCACGTAAAATAAGAATTTATATGTGGATTTGTGGACTCATGGAACCCTGGCGTCTTCATCTTCAATGGGCATCTTCAAGCATAAAAGGTTAGTGTTTTAGTCTGGACATGAACGCACGAATTTTTGTGCGTTCATGATCAGACTCTCGTACGAGAGTCTGATCATGAACGCACAAAAATTCGTGCGTTTATGTCCAAACTTTCGTGCGTTCACCAGACTTTCGTGCGTTCATGTTCAGACTTTCGTGCGTTCACCAGACCTTCGTGCGTTCATTTTCAGACTTTTGTGCGCTCATGTCCAGACTTTCGTGCGTTCGACAGACTTTCGTGCGTTCATATTCAGACTTTCGTGCGTTTTTTGATGTTTCCAGACTATGTAATTTTGAACGCACGACGCCCCCCTCATGCGTTCATCTTCGGTCTGGACATACTTGCTTCCGCCTGGGACCTCAGCCTGGGTGGTCAACCACAATCATTTTTTGTTTTTCAATTTTCGATTTCTTTCAATTGATCTTTCAGATCGGAAAGAACAGTCTTTTCTCCCAGACAATCAGATTCAAAGGTTTATACATAAAAAGTTTTACAAAACCTCGCAGCATTGCAAAAAGTAATCAAACATAAGGGAAATAAATGGGAGATGGCAAAATATACATAAGGCCAGCTTCTTTGATCAATTTTTACCAGTTGCTAAAACTCATACAGTTTTTGCCAAATCTTTCAGACATTGCAAGGCAGCAGGTTTTATCAAAAAGCTATAAGATGAAGTGGCCAAATTTTCTCTCTAACAGTAATAAAAAACACTTTGACTATAGCATGTTTTCTAATGATAAAATAGTCATTTTATGCCATTAATACCTTTGACCAATGGTCTTCTGATACCCTAATTATGGTCAGCCCAAAATCTTCTCAAAGCCAAAAGCACTTCATAAGTTGACTCATGATATTTATTTTCATACTTAAAATCAATTTAGGTATCGCCAAGAGCAATTGCAGCAATATTATCAATAAAGAATCAAACTTGAAATGTGTGGGACGCCTTTCGGGCGTCAAGATTTTTCGGTGCTCTCCCTCCTCCCCTTGTTCTCTCGCTGCTGTTTTCGTCTCTCGCTCGTGTCGCGTTTTCTCGCTCGTCTCTCGCTTCGGTCTTTTGGTTTGAGTCTATGATATGTGTTTATGATGTATGATATATGTTTATGTTGATATCAGTTTTCTTGAATGAGTGCCAAAAAAGTCTTATTAGAGGTTCATTTTATTCTTAATGCTGATAGATAGACACCTTGAATTTTGCTCACAATAGCAAAAAAAAGGCTGTGTCTCCTATTAGTACAAAGATGTTGATGTACCTCAGGTAAAAAAGACTTTATATGTGGATTTGTGGACTCATGGAACCCTGTCGTCTTCATCTTCAATGGGCATCTACAAGCATAAAAGGTTAGTTTTTTTATTCTGGAGATGAACACACGAATTTTTGTGCCTTCATGATCAGACTCTCGTACGAGAGTCTGATCATAAACGCACAAAAATTCGTGCGTTCATGTCCACACTTTCGTGCGTTCACCAGACTTTCGTGCGTTCATGTTCAGACTTTCGTGCGTTCATGTCTAGACTTTCATGCGTTAACCAGACTTTTGAGCGTTCATTTTCAGACTTTAGTGCGTTCATTTCCAGACTTTCGTGCGTTCATGTTCAGACTTTCGTGCGTTCACCAGACTTTCGTGCGTTCATGTTCAGACTTTCGTGCGTTCATGTCCAGACTTTCGTGCGTTAACCAGACTTTCGTGCGTTCATTTTCAGACTTTTTTGCGTTCATGTCCAGACTTTCGTGCGTTCGACAGACTTTCGTGCGTTCATGTTCAGACTTTTTTGCGTTCATGTCCAGACTTTCGTGCGTTCGACAGACTTTCGTGCGTTCATGATCAGACTCTCGTACGAGAGTCTGATCATGAACGAACAAAAATTCGTGCGTTCATGTCCAGACTTTCGTGCGTTCACCAGACTTTCGTGCGTTCATGTTCAGACTTTCGTGCGTGCATGTCCAGACTTTCGTGCGTTAACCAGACTTTCGTGCGTTCATTTTCAGACTTTTTTGCGTTCATGTCCAGACTTTCGTGCGTTCGACAGACTTTCGTGCGTTCATGTTCAGACTTTCGTGCGTTTTTTGATGTTTCCAGACTATGTAATTTTGAACGCACGACGCCCCCCTAATGCGTTCATCTTCGGTCTGGACATACTTGCTTCCGTCTGGGACCTCAGCCTGGGTGGTCAACCACAATCATTTTTTGTTTTTCAATTTTCCATTTCTTTCAATTGATCTTTTAGATCGGAAAAAACAATCTTTTCTTCCAGACAATCAGATTAAAAGGTTTATACATAAAAAGTTTTACAAAACCTCGCAGCATTGCAAAAAGTAATCAAACACAAGGGAAATAAATGGGAGATGGCAAAATATACATAAGGCCAGCTTCTTTGATCAAATTTTACCAGTTGCTAAAACTCATACAGTTTTTGCTAAATCTTTCAGACATTGCAAGGCAGCAGGTTTTATCAAAAAGCTATAAGGTGAAGTGGCCAAATTTTCTCTCTAACAGTAATAAAAAATACTTTGACTATAGCATGTTTTCTAATGATAAAATAGTCATTTATTGCCATTAATACCTTTGACCAATGGTCTTCTGATACCCTAATTATGGTCAGCCCAAAATCTTCTCAAAGCCAAAAGCACTTCATTAGTTGACTCATGATATTTATTTTCATACTCAAAATCAATTTAGGTATCGCCAAGAGCAATTGCAGCAATATTATCAATAAAGAATCAAACTTGAAATGTGTGGGACGCCTTTCGGGCGTCAAGATTTTTCGGTGCTCTCCCCCCTCCCCTTGTTCTCTCGCTCCTTTTTTCGTCTTTCGCTCATGTCTCGCGTTCTTTTGCTCGTGTCGCAATTTTTCTCGCTCGTCTCGCGTTCTCTCTCTCGTCTCCCGTTCTCTCGCTCGTCTCGCGTTCTCTCGCTCGTCTCTCGCGTTGTCTCGCTCGTCTCTCGCTTTGGTCTTTTGGTTTGAGTCTATGATATGTGTTTATGATGTATGATATATGTTTATGTTGATTTCAGCTTTCTTGAATGAGTGTCAAAAAAGTCTTAGAGGTTCATTTTATTCTTAATGCTGATAGATAGACACCTTGAATTTTGCTCACAATAGCAAAAAAGGCTATGTGTCCTATTAGTATAAAGATGCTTATGTACCTCAGGTAAAAAAGACTTTATATGTGGATTTGTGGACTCATGGAACCCTGTCGTCCTCATCTTCAATGGGCATCTACAAGCATAAAAGGTTAGTTTTTTAGTCTGGAGATGAACGCACGAATTTTTGTGCCTTCATGATCAGACTCTCATACGAGAATCTGATCATGAACGAACAAAAATTCGTGCGTTCATGTCCAGACTTTCGTGCGTTCACCAGACTTTCGTGCGTTCATGTTCAGACTTTCGTGCGTTCATGTCCAGACTTTCGTGCGTTAACCAGACTTTCGTGCGTTCATTTTCAGACTTTTTTGCGTTCATGTCCAGACTTTCGTGCGTTCGACAGACTTTCGTGCGTTCATGTTCAGACTTTCGTGCGTTTTTTGATGTTTCCAGACTATGTAATTTTGAACGCACGACGCCCCCCTCATGCGTTCATCTTCGGTCTGGACATACTTGCTTCCGTCTGGGATCTCAGCCTGGGTGGTCAACCCAATCATTTTTTGTTTTCCAATTTTTGATTTCTTTCAATTGATCTTTAAGATATGAAAAAACAGTCTTTTCTCACAGACAATCAGTTTCAAAGGTTTGTACATAAAAAAGTTTTACAAAACCTCGCAGTATTGCAAAAAGTAATCAAACACAAGGGAAATAAATGGGAGATGGCAAAATATACATAAGGCCAGCTTCTTCGATCAAATTTTACCAGTTGCTAAAACTCATCTCTTTTTCGAAAACGTTTTTATTCAGTAGGGCATCACATATATGATACCCAGGCATCACAGTGTGATCCGCCATAAGACCCTAACGCACAATATCCTTTGCAAAGTTGGGCACTAAGTAAAAGATTATAAGAAAGAGATAACAAATTTTTGGACAAACTCTAAAGGCAGTTTATACTGATAAATGCTCATTTATTAAAAAAAATCAAGAAAAAAAAGCAAATAACCTCAAATTTGTTTTCTGAATTTGTTCAATCAGCAAAGTTATTTTTTTAGTGGACACAAAGAATCAAATGTGGATTTCAAATGCAAAAAAAAAATAATAAGTCCTCTGACTCCATTATACGAGAAATTGTGGCACCGGTCAATGTTGTATGTGTCATATATGACCTTGTATGATCTCTTCAACTTCAATAGAAAATCAAAATTTTACAATTTTTAGTCTTTGAAATTTTTGTATGATCCCTGTATGATTTCTAGGAAATCACATATGGTCCTTGTATGACTACCAAGATTTCATACAAATCTTATATGACCTAGTATGATTACTAAAAATCATAAATGACCTAGTACGAAATCGAAAAATGTTGTATGATCGTTGACCCGGGTGGGCTGCAAGTCCTGAAAAAAAACGCGCCTGGCGTTCAAGATCTATTTTTACGACGTTAGTCCGTTTATGTATTTTCAGCTGCACCAACTATTTTCATGACTGGAACTTTGGCTTTTGATTTCGAACATTGGACCTCAACTGCAGCTCAGTCGTTAATAGATCACATTTAGCAAAAGCTGGTACTATTTCAAGTTGATTGGTCAATTTGAGAAGTTTTGACAAATTTGTGCCATTCTCCTTGTCCAAACTTTCTCCACCAACTCTCCACTCCAACGTTGACTATCTTCGCCCGCTACACTTTACTCTCCTACCCAACCCGTGCCACCAAATTAACAATTCTGAGTGTGTTTTTAAATCACATCCTATAAGTTCCTTGGGAACTTAAAAAGTTTGGTAGTTTTTTTAGTTTTCTGCTTTAGTTAAGCGTAGTTTATAGATTGCATTCCGTAACATTTTAATAGCAAATGCAATTTGGTTGTTGCCTGGGTCGAGATGTCACCGCCATTCAACAGAAAATTTGTAATATAAGTGGTGAATCTGGTGAAATTACAAAAAATAGGCGTTGAATGCGGATGAAAAACCTTTATCGCCTGGTTGCGTTTAAAATAAATAATTTTTCCGCTGAATTTAGCGGTGAAATTACATATATTCACTGCTTTGAAGAAAAAATTGTCCAATTTAAGTAAGATAAGCGGTAAATGCGACGAAATTACATATACTCCTCGCTTTACTTAGTGCAGAACTTACATAAAATCACCGCTTAAAAAAAGTGTTAAAATTGTGTGGAACAGCAGTGAATGCGGTGAAACTGATTAAACTCACCGCTTGACTTAGTGGTGAAATTACGTAAACTCACCGCGTAGGAAAAAGTCTTAAAAGTGTGTGCGATCAGTGCTGAATGCGATGAAGTTACAAAAATTCACCGCTTAAGTTACTCGTGAAATAAAATAAAGTCACCGCTTATAAAACGTTTAGAATTGTCTTTTGTTCTAAGAAGTTAAGATACATTTATTAAATGACGCACGGAAAATTTCCCACGAATAATCTTACATCTTTTTGAAACTTATTTTAAGCGGTGAATTTATATAATTTCACCACTAGGGTAAGCGGCAAATTTACATAATTTCACCGCATTCACCACATTTCAAGGCTACAACTTGTTTTTTTCACTGCTGATCTTACAAAAGTTCAACGCGTATGTTTTACATAAAGGAGAGTGAATTTTATTTAAGTCCAAAACAAATAAGCAAGATTTTAGTGAGAATTGGCGCACTATAAGAAGAAGTGGCTGATATGCAGGAGATTAGAGGTTCAAATCCGTGCAAGGACGGTAATTTGTAGTAAGAGGTGAAATGTGGTGAATTTTTGTAAGTTCACAGCTTACTCTAGCGGAGAACCTACATAATTTTACCGCATTCACCGCATTTCTCCGCAAAATTGTGTACAAATTATGCAGTGAAAAAACCAACTTTTTATTGCTTATCTTACATATTTTTCCCATAAAAACAAGGCGTCCATTATGTCTGAAAACTCGAGGATTCAATTTTCTCTTCGAAATTTGTTGCATCCATAAAACTTTTATCTGCTCGGATTGAAGTTTCTTTGATTTCATACAAGGATCATATAAGATTTCGTACTGTCCATACTTGATTTCTTAGTAGGAGCCTTGTATGAAACCAAAGAAATCATATATGATCTTTGAATGATTACCAAGAAATCCTATTTGATCCTAGTACGAATTACAAGAATCACTCATCTATTTTTCGAAAATGTTTTACAATTTATGTTTTTTATGTTTTTATTCGGTAGGGCATCACCTATATGATACCCCGGCATCACATTGTGATCAGCCATAAGGCCCTAACACACAATATCCTTTGCAAAGTTGGGCACTAAATAAAAGAGTAAGTCCAAATAGATAACAAAGTTTTGGACATACTCTGAAGCCTTTTTATGCTTATAATTGCTCATTTAAGAAAATAATCAAGGAAAAAATTTGCAGATAACCTCAAATTCATTTTCTGAGTAATTTTAATCAACACAGTTATTCTTTTAGAGCACACAAAGTATCAAATGTGGCTTGCAAATGCGATAAAATAATTTAATAATTCCTCTGACTTCATTATACGAGAAGCTGTGGCACCAGTCAATGTTGTATGTGTCATATATGACCTTGTATGATCTCCAAGAAAATTCTTCAACTTCAATAGAAAATCAAAATTATACAATTTTTAGTCTTTGAAATTTTTGTATGATCCCTGTATGATTTCTAGGAAATCACATATGGTCCTTGTATGACTACCAAGATTTCATACAAATCTTATATGACCTAGTATGATTACTAAAAATCATAAATGACCTAGTACGAAATCGAAAAATGTTGTATGATCGTTGACCCGGGTGGGCTGCAAGTCCTGAAAAAAAGCGCGCCTGGCGTTCAAGATCTATTTTTACGACGTTAGTCCGTTTATGTATTTTCAGCTGCACCAACTATTTTCATGACTGGAACTTTGGCTTTTGATTTCGAACATTGGACCTCAACTGCAGCTCAGTCGTTAATAGATCACATTTAGCAAATGCTGGTACTATTTCAGGTTGATTGGTCAATTTGAGAAGTTTTGACAAATTTGTGCCCTCCTTGTCCAAACTCTCTCCACCAACTCCCCACCCCAACCTTGCCTATCTTCGCCCGCTACACTCTACTCTCCTACCCCACCCGCGCCACCAAGTTAACAATTCTGCGTGTGTTTTTAAAACACATCCTATAAGTTCCTTGGGAACTTAAAAAGTTTGGTAGTTTTTTTTTGTTTTAATGCAATTTGGTTCATATGAATTGATCTTCTGACTATGAGTTAGAACGTTGAATTCTTTTGGAACAATGGATTTTACCAGAAGTTTAGGTACCAGTACATAATAATAAGGAATACTCAGGTAATACTCAAGTTCAAAAGGGCATTTTGTGCTACTTTCTTCCCATAACGTCATCTCCTCTCCAAAATACATTCAACTCTCCCTTCTCAGTTATTTCTCTCCCGCGCAAATCAATCTGCCACCCAAATCTACCCAAAAACATGAAAACTTTTTTGAAAAAAATTTTGTCGATATTTCTCGAGGTAGACTGCTGAGCAAAAATTTAGGATGAGTAGGGTCGGAACATTATTTGCAGATGCACATTACAGAGCCTCTTTGTCTTTTACATGCGACACTAATTCAAAATCTTAGCCAGAACCTAGCAAGTAAAAGTCTATTGACAGGCAAGTCGAATAAATTTCACAGAAAAAAAACGGAAACTATTTCTTTCGGCCGAGAAAAATCTTAAACTGCGAAATGAACGTCCAAAGCTGCCACCCTGAGTTCTTAAATGGCTTTAGGGCCAATTTGTGTGCCCAAATTTTATGAATGAAATGGTTTTTCTATTCCCCGATTTCAGCTATCTTTGCGTCGGACCCTTTAAGCGTGAATGCATCTAAACCTTTACAGCTGGACGTCTGTTGAAGATCTTTCGAGTGAACGGGATATTTGTTCACTTTTAGTGTAATTTTTCTTCAATTGAAGATATTTTCTATAAAAAGAATATTTCAAAATTAAATTGAACGCCCATAAGGAACCAATTTTGTGTTCCTAATAGATTAAAGCCGATAAAAGGACTAGTTCTGGTCTTATAGGGAAGTTCACTATCAAAAAGAATTTGAATTCTATTTGAGAGCTTTTTTCTTTATAAAATTTTTCTACTTTTTCTTTTGCTTTCTTAAGTTACTTAGAGACAAGTCAATTTTCATATCGACGTTCCGTTTACAAACCTCATTTACAGTAAAATGAAGCCCAATGAACAAAAAAAACGTTTTCAAGGATTTGCTCATGTTTATTTTGGATTCGACTCTGAGTTATCGTTTTTTTAAATGAATTTTTTTTGAGATTTTACTAATTTTTGGAGTCCTATGGCACGCACTCATTGACTAACATTGCAATTTTTTTCCGTATTGAGCATTAAGTGAACATATATAGTGCTCTGAATTGACAACTAATGGCTGTTAAGACTTTAAAAATGTTTTTTCCAAAATTTTTTTGAACACTATCCAATCATAAACTTATTATCGTGAACTGTAAGTCAATCTCAGTGATGACAGCCTCCTCCTCATTAATACTAAAAGCAAATTTAATCTGGCTAGGTAATTTACTTTTTTTTTGATATATGACATCAATAAAACAAGATTTCAAGAACTGAAAAAAATGTTTTTTTTTTTTGTATTATTGGTTACTTTTGAAGTCTTATCACATTATCCAAATACTGATTGCGAACATTGACTTAACAAAAAATATAAGTGAATCACAAATAATGATTTCCGTGAAAACCTCATGGCTTAAATTGCTTCAATATTTTCTTCTCGCACTTTTATAATGAATTTTGATTTTTGTCTGTCTGTTGTTGTTTTCATAGTAATAAGACTTACTGTGATGTCCTATTGATTACCTATGCATGACTATTACAAAAAATTTTTTCCTTCCATCGGTTTATATCTGAGCGTAGTTATTGACCTCCGTTGAAAGCTTTTGAGTTTAATGTCTGTTAAGACTTCAAAAATATTTTTCCGAAAAATTTTTTGAACATAAACCAATCCTAAACTTTTTTTTCGTGAACTGTTAGTCAGTCTCAGTGTGGACAAGACCCACTTGCTTTCTATGGAAACTAAAATTATTCTTATTAGGGGTTTTATCTTCTAACTAGTGGTTATATGACTTCAATGATGTAAGATTTCACATTTATTTTTAAAAAATTTTTGAATATTTTTGTATTTTGGTTACTTTTGAACTCTTAACTCATCATCCAAACTTTATAGGCATTATCCAAGAATTATTCTAATACCATTGGCTTAGAGAAGACGTTCAGTGGACCACATATAAAGTTTTCAGAGAAAAGCTAATGTTTTGATTGGCTTCAACACTTTCTTCTCCCCCTTTGCTACTGAATTTTGCTTTCTGTCTGTTTTGCTGTTGTTTTAATAGTCATAAGACTTTTTGTGATGTCTTATTGATTATCTATGCATGAGTTTTATAAGCATTCTTTTCCTCCCAGCGTGTTTTGTCTGAGCGCAGTTATTGACCTCCGTAGAAAGCTTTTGAGTTTAATGGCTGTTAAGACTTTAAAAATAACTGTTAAAAAATGGTTTTGATTATTAACCAATCCCAAAGTTTTATTTTTGAACTATTAGTCAGTGTCAGTACTGTCAAGATACTTTTCCTCTCTGCTGCAGCTAAAACCAATCTGGTTAACGGTTTTATCTTCTACCTATTAGTTTTAAAACTTCAATGCCACGAGTTTTTAAAATTCTTTTTTTATTTTCGGCTAATTTTTCGTATTTTTGTATCTTTTTGAAGTCTTATCACATTATCCTATTTGTGATGGTTTCCATTCCTTTAAGAAAGACGTTCAACACAATCAAGACGATCATAGATAAAGTTTTCAGAGGAGAGTTTATGATTTAAGTTGCTTCGACACTTTTTCTGGATCTTTTCTTTTGAATTTTTGGTTTTTGCCTGTCTTTGTTGTTGTTTTCATAGTCAAAAAATTGTTGTAAGGTCTTGTTGATAAAATATGAAGGGCAAAAAACTACTTGTTGTCCCACCGAGACATAATTTAGTGTATTTACTGGCTTCCGTTGAAAGCTAATGAATTTAATGGCATTGATGCTACGAGTTTTCTCAAAAATTTCGTGGTTCTAATGTATTTTTTCATATTTGTTGATTTTTTGAAATTATATTGATAAAAAACAGGAAGGAATTCAATTGCGGTAAAAATTGAAAATTGTAAAATTTTTTGTGAAAATTTCATTTTTTATTGGCTTCGACCTTTTTCTCGCTCAAATTTATTTTCATGAATTTGGTGTTTTTGCCTGTTTTTGTTCTTTAGGCAGCCGTAATTTGCTGACAGGTCTCATAACCTAGTAATTTAGGATTGAATGAATGATGTTTCCTAAAGCAGGCAGATTACGGCGAATAGTCTTAAAGTTTTTGAAATACATTTTCAATTAATTTCAAGTATCTCTGTTTTTGTTCTGCTTTTTCGTAAAATTGTAACTTATTTTCTTCAATGAGAGGTCCCATTTAAATTCCCGTAGTACAGGAAATAACATACCTACTGATATTATTAGTCACTGTAATTCAATTTTTGTGTTTTTTTTTCTTTTCTTTCAGAACAATCGCGTAATAACAGATCCCAATGGTTTTCAAATGTGGCTCAAGTAAATTTATTTAATGTCTTAGTATAAATGCTTCAGCTGAATTATTTGAAATAACAATTGAATTAAAAATTCATGATATTCAGATAATAGCTAATGATTTTATTGATAGTCATAGTTTGTGGTTTCGCAAATCGTTTGCAATTTTTTGTGTTCTTCTTTAGTTCGTTTTTATGGCTAAGTCTAATCAAAGACAAGTTTTTTGGTTGTGTAATGACCTTTTAGTAATTCGTCAAGGATTTTTAAGTTAAAAGCTAATGATTTTTAAGACTTTCGAAATTTCTTGGTTAAAAAATGTTGATGAACTTTTGAATTTCGATTCATTGTTCCTCCTCTGCGTCGACTTGTTACCTAGTCTCATTAAGAAAACCTTTCCATCTCCTGAGGGTTAGAAAAAAGTAAAGTTGAGTGGTTAAGGGTTTATCTGACTGCGTTTTGACGTTGTTAATAGGTGCTTTTAAATTTAGATATTCAGCTTTGCCGTGAAAATTTCGTTTTCGCTAATTTTGTTGTTTGTTTTTTTTTGTCTCGTAGTCCCTTTAATGTCCGATCTTGTTGGCGCTGTAATGAGGCATGACATTATGTAATTCAATTAGTAGATAGGTTGTGTAACGATTGTTTTAAACTTAAACATCTATTTTTGTTATCTCTTCATTTGGTTGACAATTCAGTCAAAAATGTGCATGAGCTCGGGTCGGAACATCATGTCGAACGCACATTAACGAGCCTCCTTGTTAACTATTAATATTAGGAGTGATTAGGATATGGGTATTGAAATTTGGTATTAAAGCAAATCAAACAATTGGCAAAACAAACGGTACGTAAGGTCTTGGGAAGAGATGTTTTGTTGAAAAGTTTGCGATGTGAAATGATAGACTAGTGAAAGCATAGTGATCATCTACAAATATACGAGGTTCAATGAAATGGTGTGACAGCCCGGGTCGAATTTTTCTTACCAAAATGATCTAAGAGTGGGACTGCAATGGGAGGATTTTTTAGGAAAATGCAGCTCAAAATTATTACATCTTTTTGGACTGCATTGGGCTTCCAACGGGCGTAAAATGATGTGAGATGGAGGGCTAAAAAACAAGTTAACCCCCCACTCTTATATCATTTTGGTCTCTCAAGGGGGGGGGGATAAAATGATGTAAGAGTTCGGGTGTAATTTCTCCATATGCGCAATCAAAAAATGTATCCTCAGAAACAGGAGAGAGCAAAAGTTGAGGCAAATTTTAGCAAACTTGCGAATTGTGTTACATACCTTATCAGCACTTTCAACTTTGTGTACGGATTGTAGTTATACTCAAACGTGGACTTAAGTTACTCATATATCTTAAAATTGTTTTACTTTGTAATAAGTATTCTTGATAAACGTACCCAATTCCACAAATTCGAGCATGTATAAATTGTTTTGAATGTTGATTTGTTTTCAATAGACAATGTGCAAATAAGCAATGTGCGTGTAAGATAAGGATACTATTATTACGGCCCGGACTTGAGTCTCAGAGCATTTCAGCTCTGAACCAGCAGATTTCCAGAGTAAAAACTTAATTCAGCTCTGAAACATTATGATCTGCCACCAACCTCCGGGTCTTATTTAGTATGGGAATCAGACGATTTTTAACATTAAATAGCTTATTCTTTTAGTTCATGGGTTATAATAATTATTGCAGATTGTTATTTGAATAATTTGACTAATTTATTAGTTTTAGTTATTTGACAATTTTTGATTATTATAAGAGTAATTTGCAGACCGAAATTTAGACACTACACTGGTTGTCTAACCTACTCTTGAATGATACAGTTTTTAATCTGATGAGCTCCGCTTAAAAACTGCAAAACCCGTTTTGCTTCCCCAATTCATCCTGATAAAGATATACCAAAAGCAACATACAATTGATTTTTTACATGGGCTTCGTATGTTTTAAAATAATTTCATCAATTTGTGTGTTTTTGTCGGTCGTATTTTCGCTCTTACGAAGTAAATAAAAAATATAAATGAGAAAATATTAACCAATCAGATTCAAGTATTTAAATTGCGTATAGAATTGCGCTTATTTACGTAGCAATCTCAGAAAAAGTTTGTTTAACCTAATTTTAAGTAAATATAGCCACGATATGTACCAATTAAGATGGTTTTCAACTCGATATACATAGGTTTTGTAGACGACTCCGGACCGAATACGAATTTGTTTCAATGTCAATGACATTACACAAAAACTGGTAAAAGAACATCAAAAACCTTGTCGTCTATATCTGACTTGTTGCAATGTACGGACCAACGCTATGTTGTTGCTTTATGTTGTTTTGAACATTGACTTTATAGAGATTCTTGATGAATTGACTAGCGAAAGCTTGTAATCTATCACCTTTACTTTTTTGGGCTTTTTTTGCCAAACAAAAAGTGCTAGTACTTATTAATTACATAAAATTGGCACTAAAACGTGTCAGCAGTCCTGCATATAATGGTCCACAACAAAACTCAGTGTTTTAAAAAAAACATCATTGCTGCTGAACCCGCCCACGAAGGCATTATGTGGAGATTCAATCCGGGCAATGCACAACATTAAGGTGGCATTTGGGAGAGGCAGAAGCGTAGTCTCATGCGCGTATTTTACACCACAATTAGACCACATTGCCACACAGATGAAGTTTTAAGTACTACTTTTTGAGTGTTAGAACACGCACTTAATTCACGTCCGTTATTGTCCTTAAGCGTTGACCCGTCCGACCAGGGTGCTTTAGCACCTTATTTTTTTTGGCCTCGGACTCATTTAAAATGTATTACTCATTTCATTTCAATTACTCATTCCAAATATATTAGATGTTTTACTCCTTAGAGGTGCTGATATTGGAACAAGTATTTTTCACAAATTTAAGGAAATATCTTTTGTGCCAGCAGATTGTGCCAGTTGATTTTTGCCAGCAGATTGTGATTTTATATTTTAATGCGCACGTAGATTGAGCAATTGTTTTGTGATAATGATAACTGTTAAAAATGTTGTATGTCATCACAAGCTAAATCAACATTTTAAAAATGGCATGAAATTTTGATTGCTACAAACTCAGATTGCTAATGAAATGGTGTGACAGCCCGGGTCGAATTTTTCTTACCAAAATGATCTAAGAGTGGGACTGCAATGGGAGGATTTTTTAGGAAAATGCAGCTCAAAATTATTACATCTTTTTGGACTGCATTGGGCTTCCAACGGGCGTTAAATGATGTGAGATGGAGGGCTAAAAAACAAGTTAATTCCCCACTCTTATTTCATTTTGGTCTCTCAAGGGGGGGGGTAAAATGATGTAAGAGTTCGGGTGTAATTTCTCCATATGCGCAATCAAAAAATGTATCCTCAGAAACAGGAGAGAGCAAAAGTTGAGGCAAATTTTAGCAAACTTGCGAATTGTGTTACATACCTTATCAGCACTTTCAACTTTGTGTACGGATTGTAGTTATACTCAAACGTGGACTTAAGTTACTCATATATCTTAAAATTGTTTTACTTTGTAATAAGTATTCTTGATAAACGTACCCAATTCCACAAATTCGAGCATGTATAAATTGTTTTGAATGTTGATTTGTTTTCAATAGACAATGTGCAAACAAGCAATGTGCGTGTAAGATAAGGATACTATTATTACGGCCCGGACTTGAGTCTCAGAGCATTTCAGCTCTGAACCAGCAGATTTCCAGAGTAAAAACTTAATTCAGCTCTGAAACATTATGATCTGCCACCAACCTCCGGGTCTTATTTAGTATGGGAATCAGACGATTTTTAACATTAAATAGCTTATTCTTTTAGTTCATGGGTTATAATAATTATTGCAGATTGTTATTTGAATAATTTGACTAATTTATTAGTTTTAGTTATTTGACAATTTTTGATTATTATAAGAGTAATTTGCAGACCGAAATTTAGACACTACACTGGTTGTCTAACCTACTCTTGAATGATACAGTTTTTAATCTGATGAGCTCCGCTTAAAAACTGCAAAACCCGTTTTGCTTCCCCAATTCATCCTGATAAAGATATACCAAAAGCAACATACAATTGATTTTTTACATGGGCTTCGTATGTTTTAAAATAATTTCATCAATTTGTGTGTTTTTGTCGGTCGTATTTTCGCTCTTACGAAGTAAATAAAAAATATAAATGAGAAAATATTAACCAATCAGATTCAAGTATTTAAATTGCGTATAGAATTGCGCTTATTTACGTAGCAATCTCAGAAAAAGTTTGTTTAACCTAATTTTAAGTAAATATAGCCACGATATGTACCAATTAAGATGGTTTTCAACTCGATATACATAGGTTTTGTAGACGACTCCGGACCGAATACGAATTTGTTTCGATGTCAATGACATTACACAAAAACTGGTAAAAGAACATCAAAAACCTTGTCGTCTATATCTGACTTGTTGCAATGTACGGACCAACGCTATGTTGTTGCTTTATGTTGTTTTGAACATTGACTTTATAGAGATTCTTGATGAATTGACTAGCGAAAGCTTGTTATCTATCACCTTTACTTTTTTGGCGGGCTTTTTTTGCCAAACAAAAAGTGCTAGTACTTATTAATTACATAAAATTGGCACTGAAACGTGTCAGCAGTCCTGCATATAATGGTCCACAACAAAACTCAGTGTTTTAAAAAAAAGATCATTGCTGCTGAACCCGCCCACGAAGGCATTATGTGGAGATTCAATCCGGGCAATGCACAACATTAAGGTGGCATTTGGGAGAGGCAGAAGCGTAGTCTCAAGCGCGTATTTTACACCACAATTAGACCACATTGCCACACAGATGAAGTTTTAAGTACTACTTTTTGAGTGTTAGAACACGCACTTAATTCACGTCCGTTATTGTCCTTAAGCGTTGACCCGTCCGACCAGGGTGCTTTAGCACCTTTTTTTTTGGCCTCGGACTCATTTCAAATGTATTACTCATTTCATTTCAATTACTCATTTCAAATATATTAGATGTTTTACTCCTTAGAGGTGCTGATATTGGAACAAGTATTTTTCACAAATTTAAGGAAATATTTTTTGTGCCAGCAGATTGTGCCAAAAAATTTTTGCCAGCAGATTGTGCCAGTTGTTTTTTGCCAGCAGATTGTGATTTTATATTTTAATGCGCACGTAGATTGTGCAATTGTTTTGTGATAATGATAACTGTTAAAAATGTTGTATGTCATCACAAGCTAAATCAACATTTTAAAAATCGCATGAAATTTTGATTGCTACAAACTCAAATATAAAATACCCAAAAGCGGGCTGGGGGTAGAAACGAGAACAAAAACAAGCAAACTAAAAAATAATTTAACTCATTATTAGAGCTCAATTGAGAAGAAACAATAAATTTGCTATTTGAGTTAAAACGTATTTCACTACTATTTTGCACCAGCTGCTCCAATTTTGTATGCAAAGTTGCTGATTTCATACATAAAAAGTTTTTCATAGCTTTCAATGTATTAGATGTTCTACTCCTTAGAAGTGTTTATATTGAAACAAATATTTTTCACAAATTGGAAGAAATAGCTTCCTTTTTTTGGACTAATCATTCAGTACAATAGCAGCAAAATTTGTTGAACTAAGCTCAAATTTTTCTTTATAAGGCAAGATTTGTAATATAAGATTTGTCTTTATAAGGCAACAAAAACATTTTTTGATTGCCAACATTTGTTCACAAACTTTTTTCTGGCAAAACTAGTCTGAGTGAGCCGTCACTGTTACAGTTTTAGATAAATTACTTTTGACTATAGGGTAGTAATGCTTGCTTATTTACTGGATATGGTTTTTTTCGTTTTGATATTTTGAAATCTCCTACTAAGAGGTCTTTATTCATATAACAATTAGTTTATACAAAACCAATTGAAAACACTTAACAACATAATGAAATTGAGGCAAGGGAACTGTTTCATGCAAGCTGCATATTCAATTACTATAACAATTTTATTTGTTATGAAAATTGAAACAAAACCTTTTTTCTGGGAGAATTGAAACAAAAAAGAATTTAATAAAAAAATCTCAGGTACTTTGTTACAATATGAAGTTCAGTTTCTCAATGGGTAAAAAAGAAGCAACTTGTCAAAGCTGGATATTTAGTTAATGTTTTTTCACGATTTAAAAACACAAAGCACCTTTTCCGGAGTTTTTAAGTGTTGGTGGTCTCAAAATTACAAAAAGGTCCTACATTTTACCATTTTTCATTTTTGAGTTATCGTATTTGGACTTACACATTTGACAAATACAAAGGGTACTGATTTTCTCAACGTAGGAGAAATTTTTAACTAAAAAATTCATGGAACCAAGATGATATCGATAGCATCAAATAGGTCGAAGAGTCAACTAAACTATTGTTTTGTGCTAGCAGATTGTTATTTCTTATTAGATTGTGCAACATTATCGTTTTTTATTAGCTCTGAATTCTGTCGGAAACTTCGCTCAAAATACTTGTTGGTCCGATAAGAAAAGATAGCTCGTCTTATTAAAAGTTTGTGTACTTTGTTTTCAAAATACAACAAGATAATCCTTCAATCCCGGAGTTAGGTTAAATGATTGTTTGGCTGTCATCACAATTTTTTATTGTCTCTTCTTCTCTTGCAAAGCGAAATAAATAAAACGAGCTCCACTACAGGTTGTTTCTTGTTCTTTAATAGGTTTATAAATTTCCTTTTTCGTATTTTGGAGCTTTCAGTTTTTGATTTTGTTAAAAAAAAACTGCTTGGCATCAGTTGTTTTCTGAGTACTCTGCAAATTGTGATAAATTATTTTTCAGCTGTTTCTTTTCGAAATTAATTGACCATTGTCTTTAGAAGAAAATAGCAATGGAAGTGCAAGAGACGACCGATGGCCAAAACAGCTTAAAAACAGCCTTAAAAGCATTTTCACCTAATACAGTAAATTTAGCACATTTTGAGTTTTCAAACAAAGTGAATAATTTGCTACGACAAAAATTTTTATGAAGAACTCGATCTGGATTCTCGATCATCTCAAGACTAATAGGACATCCCCAGCGTATCTGTTTAAGAAAAAAAGGTTTCGCAATCTAAGCGAATCAAGTTCCTTTATACTTTCTCTCCCCAAACTCATTTTCTCCCCCACCACATACATTTCCGTTCTCCCAAACATCTTCATTTGCTGATTTACATTCCCCAGCCTATTTCCATTGATGCGCTTTAAAGTTGCTAATTTTTTTGAGGAAGTCCGAAGTGGTTGACATTCAATAAGATTATATTTTCTAGTGAGGGATTTCCCGTTTTTGACCATAACTTGTGTGGCAAGGACGCAAACAGTAAAAAAACTCTCAGAAAAACAGAAATTGCTGAAAATTTGTCTTGGTATGCAAGACTTAAGCCAAAGAACATAAATATTTATTGCGTATCCTGGGGTCAAAAACGGACCTTGAAACTAGCTTGAATCAGACTGGGAATTTTTTGAATTTATAAAGGGGGAACTTAGACATTTGACACTTTAGCACATTTAAAGCTCTGTTTTTGATAACTTCAAAAATTTTTAATAAAAGAGAACACAGGCACAAAAGATCCTACTGGTTTTTAATCTGTCCCTAGAAGCGAGACTGAGATGCGATGCTTGCTGGGGATGCCTGTTCACGAAAGATGAGCTAGCTTTACTTAAAGATTTGAATGTCCCATTTTAATGGCTGGATTTTAATAGGTGTCTAGGTATCGTTGGATCAAAAAAGTTATCTTTTAATTCGCATTAGTTTTGGGGGAAAGGAGTGGTTCCTCCTCTGGTTTGAAATATAAAGCACCACTAAACCACAAATTAACTTGGGATTAAATGCAACGCATGGCAAGCTAGTTTTACAAAGTACCCACCAGTGCAAGTACACACTAGTTAATCACAAAAAATGGCCACGCAGGTCAGAGTTTTTTAGCAACTCGGCTAAAGGTGATAGAGTGAAACGCAGTAAAAGACCCATTCGAATAACAAAGCAAATGTAAATAAGGTCTAAGCATACTACGCAAAATCTTGGAACTCTTGAGTTGACAGAAAGAGCTCTTAGGCAGAAGTTGCAGTCAAATCCTGAAGCTACAGCTAAAAAGTGAGTGATTGACAACATTTGCTACTGAATTTGCCGAAAGGAACAAACTTTTATTAAAAATGCAAACAGAGAGGAAAATTACACAGAACGGACGCAAGTGAAACTGAATCTGCTCTTATCATATGAACAGCGCCTTCTCATCTGAGAACAGATAAAGGCTGGCAAAACTCAAGTCGATCGCGAGCAGAACCATGTTCGAGGACGAAGCCGACATGAGAGTGAGAATAGTGGTGCAATTAATTCCCAACAGCCAGGTTTTTTTCACAACTATAGCCATGCTGGTCCGACCATCAGCCATAGGTACACACTCCAATTTAATCAACAACCACTGGATAGTTTTGCAGTATCGGATGGATACTATAACAACAACTATAACAATAACCCATGCAATTGCTTCTCAAGTTACCGGAGTTATCCACCAGACTGCACGCAACAGCAAACGCGGATGTTCCAGAACACGTTGATTTTCCCTAAGATATCAACTGACAATTTTTCAGTTGCTCTTCTGAAATGGCATCAGTGGTTCAGTTTAGTACTACCATGAAGCCATCGGTGAACTGACCAGGAAATTTGGCAAACGACAGCATATTGTCTCTGCATACCTGAATCAATCGGCCTCAATCCAGATTAGACGAACTATACACTTTTGTGGTCTTCTCATCTTTCGCGAAGAGACAGTCACAAACCTTCCGGCTTCACAACTTCGAAGCTGAACTGTAGTCTTCGGCAGTATTGAGATGGGCCGGAGACAAACTGAACGCTATCATGATAATCAGATGAAATCAACACACAACAAGCTAAGCTTTGTTGCAAACTAACCTTACCCACTCTGCCGATTGGATTGGCTAATACACAGAGGCGCGCAAGGACACCTCCCGACAACAAAACCAGAGAACCAGTGTTAATGTTTCTTCTACAGGGGGCCACTGGATATGTCATGACATCTCTGCTCACAAAACAACAACCTTGGTTGATGTCCCGAATACTTAGAAAAGTCAGTGTATGTCAAACAGGGTTGTAGGAGAAGGTTCAAAATCTGCCCTTACTGCCTGAGAGCTCACAAAAGGGCCTTTGTCAATCGAAAAAAAGATGCTTAGTGGACAGGTGCAATGGCTTCCATCACTCTACACTCCATAGGACAGATGCGAGGCAACAGCGACAAAATGCACAACCAAGTGGGAACTGGAATCAAATCTGAAAAAACAATATCTTCTGAAATGAAACTAACCAAAACCAGTGAAACTATGGACGTAACTTTAATAATGAAAACCAAAGGCAAACGAGTTTGAACAACAAACAACCGAATAGAAACCAGAACAGACAAGGTGGATTCAACATCAACACTTCACTCAGGGGCAACTTGAATGAAAATGGTTTTCACCATCAACCGAAGAACACGCAGAAAACAACAGCGCACTGCAGCCCAACAACAGGCAAATACTCCAGACAAAACTATTTTTGCAGCAACCAATAGGAAAAATTTCGGATCAAACCACAGATACAGTTGCAGGAGATACTAGTAACATTTTCCAGCAGAGATGTTTGCATTGAAACCTACGCACTGCTGGACATTGGCACTGAGAACACACAAACATTACAGAAGGTTGCTTGCACTTCAAGGTTGCTTGCAGCGATGCACTTCAAGTTCAACAACCCAAAGCCATAATCCTACCACCAGCTTCACTTCTTGGTGAACACTAAGTTTAAACAGCAGATGTCATGATCGGCATATGAGTTTCGTACAGCAGCTGTCCTGTGATCAGAATCTATGTGTAGGCAACAGTAATGGTGGAATTTTGGATGTCAGGAATTCAAATTGAAATGTTGAATGATATCTGCAGAGACTGTTCTCACCTCCGCAACTAAATTTCCAAAAAAAAATCAGGGACATCCGGATAGGAATACAGATGAGAGCGGATGCATTCAAAGCAACAGTTCCCAGACAATTCGCAATTGGACCCACTGGCACCCCATACAGAGTCAACAATCGGGTCGGCTGGACATTGACAGGGCCCTTTCCTCAGAGGTACACACAGAAGAGGGCCGGAAAATAAAACAACACAAACATACCACTTTTTAATGGTTTTAGTGGCACGCTTTGCAACAGAGGTTGAACAGTGACAAAAAACTTGAAAGAGTGCTACGAGGAAACCATCAAAAAAGATTTGGATAAAAACTTCATAACAGTTGCCGACCCCAGCTGCAGACACTCTGTTTGGTACGTTCCTCATCACCCCATTGATCCACAAGCAGAAAAAGATAAAATCCACAGAACAACATCCTCTGCTTCAAAATATGAGGGAATCTCACTCAATGATGCATTGTTGACAGGGCAGGATCCACTTTGCAAACTGCATGGTCTTCTTTTCCATTTCTGACAGTACTCAGTAGCGGTAAAAGCGGTCATCAAGGAAATGTTTATGCAGATTGGCATACAATCACAAGACCAAGACAATCTACGTCTTCTGCGGAGAGAGGATTGCAATGAGCAGATCTTCAAATACAACTGACTCCTGTTTGGAGCCAATTGTTCATCTTCTCCTGCAATCTTTGTTCTGCAGAACTGTGCAGATGACCACAAACAAGTGCATTCAGAGTCATACACATCAATCAAGCAGCAGTTCTAGAGTGATAATTTCCTGAAGAACTACCATTCTGAAGATGAGGCCCCCAGAGGTGCAGAGGAGATCGAGACTGTTTTGCAAGCAGAAAGATTAAATTTGACAAAATCCTTAAGCAACAAAACAGCGGCGTTCGAAAACCTACTGGGAAGAACACAAGGCAAAAATGAAAACCCAAAGGATCCTTGGTCAGACTTGGGACCCTTAGACGTGCAGGCTGGTGTTCGCAGAACCGACTCTTCTTTACACGGCAAATCAACTGATTCAAAGGGAGGTGCTATCAATGGCAGCTTCTCTGCTCGATCCAGTTGGACTGATTCCAGCTTTTGCCATAAAAATTAGATGCATTCTCCTGAAAATTAGTAAAGAGGGAAGAAATTAGGATAAAACAGTTTCAGAATGCTTTCGAAAGGAATTACGAGAGAGGATGGAGGAGTGTGACAGCAGGACTTCAATCCAAATTCATGGATGGTTGGTCCCTATCATTAACGAAACTCATCAATTTCACACGTTTACTGACACCTCAAGGAGTGAAATTGCTGCCACAGTGTATGTGAGGACAAACCAACGCCGATGGTTTTACCACATCACGACATATGGTCGGCAAAACAAAAGTGGCACCGATCAAGCAGCTGAGCATAACAAAACCGGAATTGGAAGCGGCAACACCTGGATCAGAGCTAGCTGAGTTCTGTGAGAGCGAGATGAAAATTATTATAACTCCAAAGCACTTGGACAGATAGCCTTATTACACTTGGATGGATCCAATCCAAGCAGAGACAGAAGATGTACCTTGCCAACAGATAGACCAAAGTTCACGAGAATTCTAACCCAGACAACTGGAGACAAATCCCTGGGAAGAATAATCAAGTTGACCACGACAAACAAGGCATCATCCCATCAGACAACCAAAACGCATGGCGTGAACCACAGGACTTTTTGGTCACACCTCAAGGTTCCTTGAATTTCTCCGAGGACAGTGATCTCCACATAAGCACTACGCAAATCACATTACTTCTGACGTGTGTCATTGAGCTGGAACAACTTTCAATATTGAGTCGACAACTCAACTCTGCTAGAATGATGTTCAAGGCAATAACACCATTCAATGCTAAAATACGAACGAGAAAACAAATCGAATTATCTGAGAACTCCAACACTAATGATTTTGTATCAGATGAGAACAGGGCGGGGATCTATCTCATTACAATGTCTCAAGAAGCGTTTTCTTAGGAAAAGTTTCCTCACTGTTGAAAGGAAGTGATCCAGAGAAAGGAGACAAGCTGATGTCTTGCACGCTCTTTCTAGTCGATGATGCAATTTTGAGGGTAGGGGAAGACTCAACACGGCATCACTAACCCAACTACGAAGCATCCTCTCATTCTTCATAGCAGGAGCAGAATTGCAAGACTGTTGACCAAAAAAGTACACCATGACTGAGGCAATCATGGAATTTGTGAAAACTTGCCTGCAACAGACTTTCCCGATCAATGAAATGCAAAAAGCGCTGAGAAAACCGTGGAAAATTGTTTCATTTGCAGACGATGTAGTGCAGACAACGTAAAACCAAGGATCTGCTGGAATTCAGATTTCCAGATGCAAAATTGTAGTACCGTTTTGTCAATACCGGATTGAACTTGTTTGGAAATTTCTACCTTGAGGACAAATGATCAGGCACCCAGATGCAATAAGCCTGTCTGTTCACATGCCTGACCTGCAGAGCTGTCCATCTAAAAGTACGCCATGACTCTTCAAACAATTTTCACCGCAAAGAAGAGTCTACTAATAGTGCTGGACAGTCGGAAACTGGCACTCTCATTTTTTTAGACAGTTTAGGCAGAAGCTGGGGTGTTTTTCAACTCCATTCCATTAACTCATGTAAGCTGCAGCATGAGGGATCACTTACTCTCAAACACCTCTCCCTCTGCACACATCACATATGTTTTGAGGGTAGGAAGAAAACTCAACAAGACACCATTAACGCACAGTAATATGCATCACCTCAATCTTCAAATCAAGAGCAGAATTACTAGACTGTCGATTGAAATGGTACCCCATGACTGTGGCCACCACGATGTGGAATATGTGAAAAGTGAATGTAAAAAATTTTCCTGATCATTGAATTGCGCAAATTGCTCAGAAATCTGTGGAAAAATTGTTTGATTTGCAGGCGATGGAGGGAAAACAAGAAGAGATCAAAGATGGCTGATCAGCTTTAGTTCCAGATGCACACAAGCAGTACCCTTTGTGAACACTGGATTGCACATACTACGACAATTCTACATTGAGGACGAGACATCCCGTACTCAGATGCGATACGTCTGCTTGTTCGAATGCCTGGTCACTGGAGCTGTCCCTCTAGAAGTATGTCTTGACCTCTCAACCTATTATCACCGCAGAGAAAAGTCTACTAATGGTGCCGGGCAGTCAGAAAATAACTTTCTCAGACTTTCGGACAGTTTTTGCAGAAGCCGGGGCGATTTTGAACTCCATTCCATTAACTCATGTAAGCTGCAGCATGAGGGATCACTTACTCTCAAACACCTCTCCCTCTGCACACCTCACATGTGTTTTGAGGGTAGGAAGAAAACTCAACAAGACACCATTAACGCACAGTAAAAATCATCACCTCAATCTTCAAATCAAGAGCAGAATTACTGTACTGTTGATTGAAAAGGTACACCATGACTGTGGCCACCACGATGTGGAATATGTGAAAAGTGAATGTAACAGATTTTCCTGATCATTGAATTGCGGATAATGCTCAGAATTTTGTGGAAAATTTGTTTTATTTGCAGTTGATGCAGGGAAGACAAGGAGAGATCAAAGATGGCTGATCAGCTTGAGTTCCAGATGCACACAAGCAGTACCCTTTGTGAACACTGGATTGGACATACTACGACAATTCTACATTGAGGACGAGACATCCGGCACTCAGATGCGATACGTCTGCATGTTCAAATGCCTGGTCACTAGAACTGTCCATCTAGAAGTATGTCTTGACCTCTCAACCGATTTTCACCGCAGAGAAAAGTCTACTAATGGTGCCGGGCAGTCGGAAACTAACACTCTCAGTCTTTCGAACAGTCTTTGCAGAAGCCGGGGCGATTTTGAACTCCATATCACACAACAACATCTGCTCCTTATCACCTCTTCCTTCGCACACCCACATGTGCTTGTAATCTCTTGTGTCCAAAAACCAGCGGTTGTCGACTAAGGACTTGACGACCAAGTTGACGCAGCCACTACTTGATCATACGGGAGCAGGCTGCTTAAGGAATATATTCCTGAGCTTTGCAAGAGAACAAAGCGACGAAAATCATATGATTAGCCGCATGAATGTTACATTTTGTGGGTGTTCAAGGACTTCATACCCAGAGACATCTGGTGTCTTGGGAAGTTCAGACTGTATAGCAAGGAGCTTCGACATCCAGATGGCTACAGGAATAGTCCAAAGACCAGCTATAACCCTAAGCCGTGTGTTCGCTTAATTGTCAACTGCCCCGGAGGGTCATTGAAACAATTTCATTGAAACAAAAAAATCAACGTCAGGATAGAACTTTATGTGCTATATTTTATTATGTTTACATTTCCATCTCAAATGATGACTTTTTGTTGTCGTGAGGTAGTGTGAAGGAACCAAGTTCCTTAATACTTTCTCTCCTCCACATACATTTTATCCCCCACTACTCTTTCGTCCTCCCAAACCTTTTCCTTTTCTGATTTTCATTCACCAAACTTTTTTCTACTGATGCGCTTTGTATTTGTTGATTTAAATGAAAAATTCAGAAGTGGCTGATATTCCCTTCCAATATTATTAATAGTAAGGGATTTCCGGTTTTTGACCATAACTTGTGTGCCAATAGCGCGAATTGTAATGTATATATGGAGTTTGAATTGCTGCCGTGAGTGCGAGTCTCAGAAATACAAATATTGTTGAAAAGTTGTTTTGGTATCCAAGACGTAGGCCGAAGAGCATAAACACGCAGAATCAAAGCTCAAAGCCATCAAATCTATTTATTCAAAATTGTTTCCTCCAAACTGTTTCCTCAATTCTAACTGCTCATATTGTTCATTAAACTATCAAGAATCAGACTGACATGGTTTTAAAAGCAATGAAAATTACTGTTTCGATGTTAATTTTCACAGGTAGCTTGATTAGTTCCCAAAGAAATTATATCTGCATCATTGTTTGTTTTTCACAGAAGGAAAGTAGTAGCAATATCCAGTTGCTGCAGCCCAGGTTAAGGTCCAGACCCAAATGGAGCTATGATCAGACTTTCCAGACCGAAGTTACCTCTGATCAGACCTTCCAGACCAAAATGATCTCTGATCAGACTTTCCAGACCACTGCCCAGACTATAGTGCGCTTATGATCAGACCCAAGTTCAGACCATTGTCCAGACTATAAACAGACTATGATCAGACAATCATCAGAACATGGTCCAGACTGAATTTCAGACCATTGCCCAGACCTTAATCAGACTATGATCAGACTCAAGTGCGCTCAAAACAGTCTGATCAGAGAAAGATTTTAATTATGAACAAATCTCTTAATTTAGCTTTAATGTATTCATTTCATAAAAACTGGAGTTTGCAGTATTAAAATCATCTGAGGAAAAACTAATTCTGAAAATGTTGCTAATGAAAATGAAACCTAACTGTTGAGAAAAAAAACTATTTACCATACCCCTTAGTTCATATTTCTGACTCAATGGATGAACTAAGACAGCTTTCCACAAGAAACGTCGTGGTCTTCAGTTAATCAAATTTTCCTCTTGAGGCATTTGCTATCAGCTGGACTCCTTGTTTCTGATCACTGTCATCGGACTTTAGATGAGTCTCTGATCGGAACGCTGCATTATTGTTGCTTCTTGGCAGAGCCAACATCCCTCAATAAAAAAAACAAAAAACTGAAAAAATAAGGCACTCAAAATCAGACCTTCCAGACCAAATAGACCTCTGATCAGACCGAACCCAGACCACGGTCCAGACTATAAAGACTTTGATCAGACCTTTCAGACCGAATTGACCTCTGATCAGACCGAACCCAGACCATGGCCCAGACTAAAAAGAATTTGATGAGACCGTCCAGACCGAACTGACCTCTGATCAGACCGAAATCAGACCATGGTCCAGACTATTGTGCGCTCGAACCGCTTTCCAGACCCTGTAATTTCGGTCTGGGAACACAGGGGTGTGCGCTCGATTGGGTCTGATCATAGCTCAATTTGGGTCTGGGCCAAAACCTGGGAGGTGATTGTCTGTCTCCTCAATACCCCAGTTGAGAGGTCTACTTTATGAAAAGACTTATAAAGTAGACATGGGGGGTGGTAATGTCCCTACCTTGAATACACGGTCGACTTACTTAGTGATATTTGACCTAAAGTCTTTTCATAAGTCGGCCAACGGTCTTCTCATATCCAATATTGGTCCACCAATAGTCTGCTCATATCTGATATCGTGGACTTAAACTCTTTTCATAAGTCGACCAATGGTCTTTTCATATCCAGTACGGTCGACCTTAAGTCTGCTCATGGGTCTCTTTTAACAAATGCTCGGTGCATTTTTAGGGTTTTATGGGTACTTTAAACTGAGTGTTGAGTACCCCTTATGTACAAAGATAGCATCAAATGCACTAAAAACATGTCAATGATATAAAATTGAAGGACAATATGTTGGATCGAAAAAGATTTGGAAAAAATATATTTTTTGTCTTTGGCCATAATTTTTTGCAAACTGAAATAAAACAATTAACACCTGAAACTACATTATATGCAAAAACGTATTTGTCAAAACTCAAAGTCAACCATTGCCATATCGGTCGACCTAAAGTCAACCATGACCATATCGGTCGACCAAAAATCGATGATGACCATTAGGGTTGACCTAAAGTCGACCATTACCATAAGGCCAGACATAAAGTCGACCAAGACTATTAGCGTCAACATAAAATCACTTCATACCCAACATCGGTCGACCACTGTCTTTGTATACCCGATATTGTTCGATCACGGTCTTTTCATAATTCGACGTCTCAACTGGGGTAGGAACTTTCTCATTACAACACTCATATCAACACTCACTCGTGTGTTCAATACTACTTGTACACATTTTCTCTATTCAAATCAGAGTCACTTCTTACGACAGTTTCATTGTTCCCAGTGAAATTGGAGCTGATCATGAAGATACGTAGGTCCATTTCCCTTCTCCTTGATAATTTGTACCCAAAAGAGAACGTACAAACTGCAGTGCAAAATGTGAGTCAGTGATCTCGGTACTTGAATGGGGGGTGCAAAACGTCCTCATGGAGAGAACCTAACATTGGCTGAAGGAAACAAACGCACGCGGAAAATTCAATATCAACTCATTAATAAAATTGAACTTCAGCTTGACCACAATGCAATTAGTTTTGCAACAATGATTTTTTTCTCAATGTAATTTTTTGAGAAAAACGTTTCATTCCGGTTGTTTCCATCCGTTTTCAAAATTGGGATATTTCTGATTCATCAGCACCATTTCTTATATTCTGAAGATCTGAATTCGATTACTCTATTAATATGACTTTCCTGCGTCGTTTTTGCTGCTTCCGAACAACTTACCTAATCTATTTTCTAATACTTTTAATTACAAAAAAGGATAATTAATTATTCTCTCTGACTAAATGAAACGTCGTAGACAGGAACCAACGTTTGACCCAAATTTAATATTTTTGTATCATTATTTACAGCTTATGTCCACAATTAATGGAGAGCTTCAGTACATTTTGTAATAAATAAATAATTTGTTACTCAATGTATTTTACCAATGTATTTTGCCACAGGAGAACTAAATTTTCGGGATTGCTGATTAGGAGAGTAAAGATTTTTAAATGATTTTGCTTAAAGGACAAATCACCTGCACCTATTAAAAAATTAGTATGGAAATCTTGTGATAAATTTGAACAACGTTCTTTAAAAACGAGTTCTATTACTGCTCTCAATTAAGTTTAAATACTGTTTTGCTGTAATACTGTGTTGTTGAAAAAAAAAATTTTTTTCACAATAACCTCAGAAATGATAGTTAAATTTTTACTGTTATTTTTTATTGGTGGACCAACTACAAACAACTAAAATCATAAACAGGTTTGGATTATATAATGAAATGCCTGGAATTGTTTTGGATAGTCAATTTGTTTTGAATCAAATTGATCGAGTTTCGAAACCCATCTGCATGTCAAGATGCAGTGCAAACAACCGATGTATCAGCATAGCCTACGGGTCTCAAATGTGCATTTTATACTCGACAGATCCGCGTTCCCACTTTGACGAAAGTGCAATTATCCGAAGTGATGCCAGCAATTACAAAATGATGTTATTAAATGAAGGTATGAAGAGTACGTGTTACGTCAACTATTTGAAAGCTTCAACAGCCTCTGAATTAGCCCAATGCGGAACGGCAGAAAAACCCATTGATTCTAATTGTACGGAATGGAGTGAATGGGAATACGTGTTCGCCAGTCCCTGTGGAGAAAGGGCAAACTTTATAAAGTACAAAAGTCGAGAGAGAAATTGCACACAGCCCCTGTTTGGAGGTGATGATTGTGCGGGGAACAGATATGAGAAGTATGAGAAAGGACCTCGTCTATTTGATGACCCAAGTTAGTATAACAGGAGATAGTAGAAGGGATGAGAGGATATATCAAATCAATTTAGTGACCCCAATTTAAGACAGAAAGGGAACAGTGAACGTCGTTTTCAGATTCCTTTTAGACTGCTCAAGTTGTTTTCCCGATTTCAAATCATAATTAGTCTTGTTTTTGATTAACAAACAAGTACAAGACATTGAAATTATGTTTTGAAAGTGGAATTTTCCTTGTGTTTTGTGTGGCAAAATCATCCCAGCCCATTGCGCTCCTTACACGCTCAAATATGGGGAAAACACAGAAATTTCGAGGGCAAACACTGACCGAAAATCGAATTGCTTATAATATTGGCCTAAAATATTGGCCACGTTTTCAAAAAAAATGATCGATTATAATTTTTCAGAGCCGTTGTTGACAAAAGAGGTAAAAGCACTGCCGCTATTAAAAAAGAGTCTAAGAAGTTTTTCATATCATACTTGCTTCTTTTTTCGAGATGCCAAACTTTTTGACATTTCTCTTCATTAAATGATTATTTGCTTTCTTATTCTTGAAATATAATTCCCGTTTAATTTCAACAAGATGACAAGCTCTGATTGCAGTTGGTATCATAGATTGCTATTATCGTAAGCAGGAATTTATTTTGTCAACATATTTCCTTCGTTGTAGCTGTTCACTAACCCCGAAATAGTTATTTTTGGTGCACAATGAAGTTGAGTTCCACTCTAATTTAGGTATCAGTTCAATTTCAAAGTCTTTTGTATCAAAACGAACAAAAAATAAGTCTTACAGCAAGTTAATATATAAAAATGTGATTCGTCATTACTGATGTTACACTAAAGCTACTGTGGCGTATTTTGTTCATCATTCTGAGCAATTTCAAATGTTTCCCTCACAAATCACGGTTCGATTTAAATTTGAGGGCCGCAAAATGTGCGCAGCGATACACTCACTGGAAAAAATAGCGTTTTTGCAATTTTGTTGCCCATTACTTGGCCAATGTCGGAAGAGACAAACTTGAACAAATATTGCGTTTTGTGGAATCGAGAGATAGAAATCTGTCACCAATACTAAATATCCATATAACTTTGAATAACCAGATAACAATAGAATTTAGTTACGCAAAAGGTGGAAATACGTTACGTATATTGCGGCAAAAGTGTCTACATTTTTTCACGAGTAAATAAACTTTTTGCAGAAATTTTACCTGTAATTACTTGAGACCCATTTCAAACACAAAATTTGAACAACGTTCTTTAAAAACGAGATCTATTACTGCGCTCAATTAAGTTGAAATAATTTTTTGCTGCAATACTGTGTTGTTGAAAAAAAAACGTTTTTCACAATAACCTCAGAAATGATAGTTAAACTTTTGCTGTTATTGTTATTGGTGGACCAACTACAAACAACTAAAATCATAAACAGGTTTGGATTATATAATGAAATGCCTGGAATTGTTTTGGATAGTCAATTTGTTTTGAATCAAATTGATCGAGTTTCGAAACCCATCTGCATGTCAAGATGCAGTGCAAACAGCCGATGTATCAGCATAGCCTACGGGTCTCAAATGTGCATTTTATACTCGACAGATCCGCGTTCCCACTTTGACGAAAGTGCAATTATCCGAAGTGATGCCAGCAATTACAAAATGATGTATTAAATGAAGGTATGAAGAGTACGTGTTACGTCAACTATTTGAAAGCTTCAACAGCCTCTGAATTAGCCCAATGCGGAACGGCAGAAAAACCCATTGATTCTAATTGTACGGAATGGAGTGAATGGGAATACGTGTTCGCCAGTCCCTGTGGAGAAAGGGCAAACTTTATAAAGTACAAAAGTCGAGGGAGAAATTGCACACAGCCCCTGTTTGGAGGTGATGATTGTGTGGGGAACAAATACGAGAAGTATGAGAAAGGACCTCGTCTATTTGATGATCCAAGTTAGTATAACAGGAGAAATTAGAAGGGATGAGAGGATATATCAAATCAACGGTTCGATTTAAATTTGAGGGCCGCAAAATGTGCGCAGCGATACACTCACTGGAAAAAATAGCGTTTTTGCAATTTTGTTGCCCATTACTTGTCCAATGTTGGAAGAGACAAACTTGAACAAATATTGCGTTTTGTGGAATCGAGAGATAGAAATCTGTCACCAATACTAAATATCCATATAACTTTGAATAACCAGATAACAATAGAATTTAGGTACGCAAAAGGTGGAAATACGTTACGTATATTGCGGCAAAAGTGTCTACATTTTTTCACGAGTAAATAAACTTTTTGCAGAAATCTTACCTGTAATTACTTGAGACCCATTTCAAACACAAAATTGTTCTTGTCAACAATGGTACGCGTAATGAAAAATTGCTTTTTGTCATTTCAACCCGCAATTAGTAATGAAAAGGAAAATTCTGAAAATATGTGGTATTTCTTTCCTTGCCGTCTATTTGACAATTTATAGTTTTTTGGAAAGACTCAACTGTAGCGTAAAAAATAGAGACATAAAAAGTCGATAATAGAGAGAAAACATTGTCCCAAATTTTCACGCTAGTCCAAAAACTGTTGTTGAGAAAAGTCAGAGCTTATAAATCTTATTCATATGCAAAAATCAACTAAACTAGCTGAGTGTAACCAGTTGCCAAACACGCTTACAACTGTCATCTTAAAACATGGGTTTTGAAAACGCCAAGCAAAATCTAATATGAATCCTTGATATTCCTAAAATTGGCGTCATAATGGGCAACAAATTATGTTTTTGATTGTAGCGGTGCCCTGTGATTTTTTTATGAGGCGTTCAGACATTGTCTAAATTAGAGATCAGATATTTTCCAGACCTAAATTTTATTAAACTTGAGCTACTAAAACGGGATGAAAAACAAAACCACGAAAAATAAACTCTGCCCAAGATCCTGAGCTGATTTTGTAGTTTTTGTCTCAATTTGCTGTGCAAGCCTGTATTGGCAGTGAAAGCATCTTTGTAAGAACCAGTCGTTGCAATTTTTCAATATTTGCTCCTTTAAATCGTCTGTACACTCCTGTTTTTAATTGAACTAACCACAGTTCACGGAGGTCCTGTATGTCCTTTAAAGCACGATATTGTTAATTCTATCTGAAAAACTGCTGGATTTTGATCTTTCGGACCTTTCCAGTTGCTATTTTTGTAATTGTGGCGTCTCATGAAACTTCAATAAAGCTATTAATGGATTCAAGGAGGAAATTTGGAAATTGGAAAAACAAAACAACTGGTGTTGAAAGCTTTAAATACAAGCGCTGTCGACTTTTAAAAAAATTTTGCCTGTTTCACCAAGTTTTTCTTGCAGCTTCTTTACTTATTGCATCGTATTTTCCCTATTTGTTTAGGAAGTTCTGCAGTAGTTTTAAATCTTCTTGTAAGGAGAATCTGATTTTGAAAATCATACAAAATTCTATCGAAATTCAAATTTTTATATTGTGTTTTATTTGCGTTTATTTGACAATTTCTTGCTACCATGCACTATAATGTTCAAAACAAATTTTTTGAAGACTTTTACCGGGCTAATTCTTAGTTGTCTGAGGCACAATAAACGTCGGTAGCACAGTTTGTTCGAGATTATCACAAAGATTTTTGGAAAATTAATGAAAAATTTGCATGATATTTTCAAGTATTTTCAGTTCTTCCATTGTTTTTTTTTCCGTTCGGCATTTACACGCCTCCATATAAAGTGGAGCGTTTGTCCTAAGCTTGTTATCGGATGGTAGTTATCTTGCAACTCATGGAAATTTGACGAATTTTGTGCTCTGTCTTTTCTTGCATTTGGAAACAAAGGATGGTTTAGTGACCCTTTTAAGTAGTAGGTGAACTGACACTGCAGGAAAGGCCCAAGTTGTTTGTCTATAGTTATAAACATTTTTTTGAAGTATCTAAACTCTGTATTTTCCAGTTTTCCAAGGTCTGTTAGGTTTTTGGAGTTCTTTGCCAACTGCGTAGCTAATTTTACTGATATCATGTGCAAATACGAGGTTCGTTTACAGGCAAAATGAACTTTGCAAAAATGTAGCAAATATTTCATTAGAGGAGCCAACATTTTTCTCATAAATGACGGTTTCCAAAAAACATATTTTGCGCCTAAAAAGAATGCATCAGCATTGGTGCAGAAGATATATAAACAAACAAGGCGGCTCGGTAATGTGCGATGGCACATAAGGTTCCGACCCCGCCCATCCACAAATTTGGCATAATTGTCTACCAAATGAGGAACAGATAGAAGAACCCAAAAATTATTTTTTGCGATTCCCAAAAAAGCCCAAGTCTTTTTCAAAAAATTCTGTATCAACGATAAGATAGCCTCCAAAGCAAATAACTCAGTGGAGTAAAAGTTGATGCATTAGATTGCTGTAATATGTCAATATTAAGAAAGCCAGTCAAGACGAAAAGCAAAATCAAACAACAACAAACATTAATTACATCAAAAAATTTATGTCCCTCTTAAAAACTAAATTTAATAACGAAATCAACATACCGTCAGATAAACCTAAAAATAAACAAAAATAACTTATAAATCACCAGAAAACATAGGCGACCAGTCCATAAAAAGGTTTGGTAACAATTATACAAAAAAGAACAAAAACAGTAAAGTAAAAAAATTAACTTATTTTTTTGAAAGTTAACTTCAAAGTAATAAATACCATTATGAATCAATTAATATTACCACAAATTTACGATTTCCACTACTTCTATAGAAGGGCATTAGGACCTGTCCTTATTCATTTTTTAAAGCGGCTAAAAAGAACAACAAAGAACAAACAAAATTTCAATTGAAACTTGCCAGAAAACGCTGTCAAAACCGTCAAGCCAATTTTTGGCACTCAAAATACATTTGATTGCGCCTTCTTCAAACAGCTATAATTTAGTACGTGGCTATTCATTAGTAAGACTAGGTAACAAGCAGAAAAAAAAGCGAAGTGCTAAAGTATGTAATTTTTTTTTCGAAACAAAATTACATTTAATGTCATGAAAGGCATTAATAACAAAAAGAGCTATTTAAATAGGGTCGTTTATTCAAAAAAAGCCCTCGAGACCTGTAATTATCCAGAATATTTCTTGCATCTACAAAAAGAACGTCAAATATGACAAAAATCACATTAGTTTACTTTTTTTTTGTGAAAAACCGGTGTCGAAGCCAGTAAGGTCATAACAAATTCTTTAAAAAATTTTGGGACACCAATCCCTCTTATTCCTTTGACACCCATAAAGTTATATTTGACCTGTAGTTAACTAACCAGATTAGGTAACAAAAAGAAACATACAAAGATCAAAATTGCGAAGATGAAAAAATTTTTTTTTTAAATTTTGGAAAACGATTGTTTTGATCGTCATGAAAGCCATCAGCT
The DNA here is from genome assembly GCF_964194025.1 of Convolutriloba macropyga. NCBI lineage: Eukaryota > Metazoa > Xenacoelomorpha > Acoela > Convolutidae > Convolutriloba > Convolutriloba macropyga. The sequence continues at coordinate 83,060 of NW_027452305.1, forward strand.
ATCTACTAATATCAGAATATCGGTTCTTCTACTCTTCTATGAAAAGCCAATGAAAGCTATCACTATACAGGAAATTTCATACGACCGAAATGACAAAGTATAAATGACAGTTAGAGACAAAATTAAAAAATTCAATTGATTTCTTCAATAAAGAGGCGTCGAGGCCGTTAAAACGATGATGTATATCTTTCAGAATTTTAATATGTTCAATTGTGCCTTATTCTGAATGCTAATGAGGTGACATGAGAACCGGCAAAAATGTGATAATGTGACAAAATTAGAAAACGTGAAAAACTGGCAAATATCAAAACAAAAAAAAATCTGAAATCTTGTGGTATCAAAGCGAGAAAACAATAATTTCAGGCTTAAAACCGCAACTGAGAATATATGTTAAATAAGTAGAAAGAAGAAGCGGTCGTTTTTTTGCTGACATTAAGCTGGAAGTTGTACAAATTAAGAAAAAAAGTAGAGAAAAAGTTAATTAAGCCATTATTTATTGAAAGGTCAATTATTTTTAAAAAAGAAACGACCATAAATTTTCAATTAAAAAACTTAATGCATTAGCTTGGAGCTGCTTAACAAACAAATCGGTTGGACCTATCACTCCTGAGCTTTGATTTGATATGTTCTGTTTTTTCTTATTAAAAAAAAGTCCTCTTTTTTTTAAAAAAAAGACCGACTGATTAAAACCCGATTTTTTTGGATTGTAACAGTCCTAGAATGGCCAAAAACAAGCCCTAATAATACTTACTGTCCCTTAGGAATAACTGATTTTTCGAATGTTGTAGATATAGATAATTTGTTAGTTGAAAACTCAAAATAAATTCTGCATTTTTGATAATCAACGAGTAAAGTTGGCAAAAAACGGTAAGGTTTTAACTACAGTGCACTCTCAGCGGACTCTGAAGTAGAAATAGCCCCCTTCTGGGTCTACAAAGATTTTTTGAGTGTTGTTTGGGGATGTACTGTCGGCAAATTTAATGAAAGTGGACTAAATTAGCTTATTTCGTGCTGTTTTTGATGAAAAAGTCTAAATTTTGAAATGTTTATCCAGATTTTTTGACCAAAAAAATTAAATCAAAACAATCAACAATGCTTGTTCGTCTTCAAAAATAAAATCAACGACACTATTCTTAAAAAATATAACAAATTTTAGCAAAATTGACGAAAATTTAGGCAAAAATTCCGGAAAATGTGAATAAAAACAACGTGAATTCACTCTTCTTTTCTCAGAACTTTAAACCTCGATAACTCTCTCTAGAAATCGAAAATTAAAGAATCTTTTTAATTCCATATTCTACGCTGGATGAGCTTTCTAATGATACCAGTCTCAACTCTCTACGATGAATATATCGAGCGGCGAAAATTCACGGAACAAAAAAAAACCCAGTTGAGTATATAGTTCCTCCCCCCTCAAGAGGGTCGGAACAATAATTAAAGGTCTTTGGGTGGAGACTTTATCTTTTTTCCCAAAAGCTTCTCGGGAAACTTTTTCTAAAAAAGGTAATATTAAAAATATAATGCATTTTTCCTATGGAGTCTGAGCAATCAAGGTTTTTGATGTCCTCCGTGTCCAAAATTGATTTCAACTTCTACTGAACGTCAAAACATAGACGAACTGTACCAACAGAATTCGGCTTTCTCAATTGCCTCCTCACAATCTTGTGTTTTTATATGTATGGAAACCATGGAAATCTTAATGTGCACTGTACAATAAATGATTGTGGCTCTTAGAAAATAGGAAGTTAAAAAAGAAGGAAATTTAGCATTTTTGCACGCAAATTTTGTTCGGAAGAAATTTCCTTACAGTTAATGGATCATCAGATAATTTAAATTTCTGGCAAAAAAATTGAAAAACGCTCTTTAATATTCAATTGTTCAAACATACAAAGCCTTGATTGCAAAGTGATTATCGTCACATAGTTATAGTTATTGTAGCTGTCTTCTTACCTTTATTGTTCGTTTTTGGAATAGTTTTGGCTCACTGGATATCAGCTCAAGATGAAAATTGTTGAAAATTACAATATTGTAAAATTTCATTTAAGACATCAATACTTTAAGACATCAATACAAGAGATTTGTGATAATAATTAGTAGCTCTAAATTCTTGTGATTTCCAAATACTCCCTTACGTGCAATTCAATTTATCACGAACAATCGAAATCAGCACCGTAAGAGATAGTTTGAGGCATCAGAAATCCATGAATGCTTTGGAAAAAGAAGTAGACATTTAATACCTGAAGACGACAGTTATAACTTATCCATAAGTAGCGAAAACTCAGCTTACTAAAACCAAATCTTTTTGTTGTAACAATCTCAACAACGGCCTTTCATTAATGGAAAACGGAATTTTAGTTCTAATTCACAAGAACCCATGTGCTCTCGAGGAATTAAGGCCAGTTCCTGGGGAGGAAAATTCAAGGTGTATCATGGGTTTTAAAATCAACAGCTCTAACTTTTATCCACTACCACAAGATCATTTACTTGCGTTTCAATATATCAAGAACAATTTTCATCCGTGTATTATGAGTTTGACACCTTCATACTTTATTTGATTCATTATTTCAATGTCATCTATATTTGCGGTTCTAGTATTTAGCCATTTAACTGTTTTCCAACTACACAGGTGACTAGTTTGTCATAATTTAGGCAGAAAAGGGACTTAGGCTGTCTATTTATACTACAAACAAACAAGGCGGCTCAGCAATGTGCGATGGCACTTAAGGTTCCGACCCCGCTCATCCACAATTTTGGCATAGTCGTCTACCAAATGAGGAACAGATAGAAAACCCAAAAATTATTTTTTGGGAATCCAAAAAAACCCAAAAAGCCCAAGTACTTTTCAAAAAAAATTGTGTATGAACGATAAGATAGCCTCCAAAACAAATAACTCAGTGGAGTAAAAATTGAAGCAATAAATTGCTGTGATATGCCAATATTAAGAAAGCGAGTCAAGACGAACAGCAAAATCAAACAACAACAACAACAAACACTAATTACATCCAAAACTTTTTGTCCGCTTTAAAAAACAAAATTTAATAACAAAGTCAACATACCGTCAGATGAACTTAAAACTGAACAAAATATCTCATAAATCACCAGAAAAGATATGAACCAGTCCATAAAAAGGTTTGGTAACAATTAGACAAAAAAGAACAAAAACAGTAAAGAAAACCATTACAAATCAAGCAAAATATCCCAAAATTTTACGATTTTCAATGCTTCACTAGAAGGGCATTAGGACCTGCCCTTGTTCAATTTTTTAAGCGGCTAAAAAGAATAACAGTAAACAACAAACAAAAATTCAATTGAAACTTGCCAGAAAATGCTGTCAAAACCGTCAAGCCATATTTCGGCCCTCAAAATATATTCGTTTGCGCCTTCTTAAAACACCGATAATGTAGTGTTTGGCCATTTTTTAGTGAGACTAGGTAACAAGTAGACAAAAAAGAGAAAAGGGCAAAAGTATGAAACAATTTTGATTTTTTTTCGAAACAAAATTATATCCAAAGTCATGAAAAACATTAATTACAAAGTGAAATATTTAAATAGGGTCGTTTATTCATCCAAAGAGATTACTTGAGGCCTGCAATTATCCAGAATAATTCTTGCGTCTACAAAAAGAACGTCAAACATGACAAAAATCAAATTAATTTACTTTTTTGTGAAAAACCGTCGTCGAAGTCATTAAGGTCATAACGCATTCATTTAAAAAATAGATTGTGGGACATTTTTAAATAGATTGTAACAGACCAAGATTGGACCAAAATTAGCCCTGCTAATGATTTGTGTCCGTTAGGATATATTGATTTTTCGAATATTGTTGATATAGATAATTTGTTAGTTAAAAACTCGAAAAAAATTTCTGCATTTTTGATAATAAACGAGTAAAGCTAGCAAAAAATGGCAGAGTTTTAATTACACAGAACTCTCGGCGGAAGCTGATGTAGGAATAGCCCCCGTCTGAGTGTACAAAGATTGTATTAGTGTTGTTTGGGGTAGTAGTGCCGGCAAATTTTATCAAAGTGGACTAAACTAGCTTATTTTGTGCTGTTTTTGATGAAAATGGCTGAATATTGAATTTATTATGCAGATTTTTTTTTCCAAAAAAATTAAATCAGAATAATCAACAAGGCTTGTTTGTCCCTAAAAATAAAATCAACGACACTATTCTTAAAAATTATAACAAATTTTAGCAAAATTGACAAAAATTTTGGCTAAAATTCCGGAAAATGTGAATAAAAACAACGTGAATTCACTCTTCTTTTCTCAGAAGTTTAAGCCTCGATAACTCCCTGTAGAAAACGAAATTTAAAAAAAAACTTTTTAATTCCCAGTTCTACGCTGAACGAGCTTTCTAATGATACCAGTCTCAACTCTCTGCGATGAGTATATCGATCGGCGAAAATTGACTGAACAAAAAAAATCCCATTTGAGTATATAGTTCCTCCCCCCTCAAGAGGGGTCGGAACAATTACCATTTTTCTTACTTCCGTGACAGTGTGAGATAGTCCTCATTAGCAAGCATCCGCATCACGAGATTGAAAAAAGATCTATACAAGTCCTTTTAAAGCAATGGCAGAATCCTTCAAAAGAAATCAAAACTTATTTTATGATCGTTGCGTACTTTTCATTCTAAAACAGCAAAAGAGAGTAACAGTATAAACTCTCTCCGGTAGAAAGGTGGAACAATATAACAATTGTAGACTAGGAGATAAGTTTAGTTCATTTGTACGAGATAACGCCTCACATAACAAGATTGATTCTGATACGTAAAAAGAGTTTCTCAGATAGACGATAATTCCTGGCAAAGCGCTAAAAACAGAATTTAAAATGGATGCGAGAGTAGGGAATCAGCAAACTAAATCAAATTTGAACAAGTATTTAAAATGTTTACATGGTTATAATTTTTCAAAATAGAAATCGTAACACAATTTAAAACAAACAACGCAAAAACTATAATTGCAACGCAGACCACTACACTTAAAATAAAACTACAAATAATTGTGGAAATTGTGGTCAGAGAAGGACCAATAATAAGAAACCAAACTGCCCAGCAAAAGGAAGAAACTGCAATAGCCACCGAATGGTCGATAACTTTGCAAAGATGTGTCAAAAGCCAAGTTGCAATCCCAACAATGTGAACAATATCGATAATTAAACAAATTCTCCTATGCAATCGAAAATTATTGACGTAATCACAAACTATCTCCACAATTTAGCGCAAAAAAAATAATACAAAAATTTCTGAGTTTTTGCAGCGCAATTGATAAAACCTCGAGTTATGTGATATTTCTCAAGATCAAAACTTGAACTGTATTAGCAATACCTTGTAATCTGTTCTCATGAGCTAAAAAATCTTCTCGTATGACGAAAAGTTTGCCGTTGCAACATTTTCAAAGATTCGCAAATTTTTCCCCTGCATTCTAACACATAGCTCAAATTCAAAAAAAAACTTTATCAAACTTTGTGACTCATCAATTACAACACAGAGATCATCCAAAAGAGTTCGCATCGAAAACAGATATATTAGAATATTAGAACAAAGCTAAATTATTAAAATTTTCAACAATTATTTGCATGTAATTTTGCAACTCAAAAGTATCAATAGCCTTAATCTATAACAATAGCCTTAATCGAAATTCAACGATGGAAAAAGCATAGCAAAATTGAAATACAAATACCAAATTTAATTATGCATCTCAAAATCAATTCTCAGTAAACAGCAATGCTCCACTTGTTAGCATTGATTTTTGACTGGAAAAGTTTTGATCACAACACCAAACTATGCAATCACAAAACAGCTCCACATTTTTAGACAGTCAATTTCAACAGCACCATGAAACATCAGAACACTGTAATTTTAATATCATCTGTGAGAAATTCACTGACACATATAGTTTTCAAAACCGCATTTTATTGCTTAACAGACATGCGTGCAGATTTTCAAAGAGCTAAAAACTATACACCTAATGGTCTACCAAGCCAAATACCATTTTGTTGCTAAAGATATAACCATGGTCATTACTGGTAAGAAAAAACGCCACATGAAACAACTAAAAAAATCAGTCTCTAAATCGTTCAGAGGAAGATAATATCCCTATAAATTTAACCAAACGTTTTGCACAAAAATCGGAAAATGACTGACTGGGGCACAAAAAATCACTGACTGATTTATCACTCCTTTAGAAAAATGGAGCAATCTTAGCTATGTCACCACCCAATAACCTAAAGAGGCGTAGATCATTTCTAGGAACACGTCAATGTATCAGTTAATTTTTAAAAACTTTAGAACATTTCTGCCATCCGCTTCGATCATTACTTAAAGAAATAATTATATTTCTTTTGGACTGAAAGTCACAAAAAAAAGCGAAACTAAAATAGGATAAATCACTCAAAATTTCCGCTATTATCCCAATTTTGACGTTCGAGTTATTTATGATGACTCTAGATCAAGTCCGGGAGCTGCAATAGAGCAAAACGCTGAAAATAGATGGAAGCCAATTGCAGATGCAATGTAACTTCTAAAAAGTAACAAGGAAAAATGCAGTGTCAGTGCACACCATTTACTTCGCTTAGTCTTGCCGATTGACTTCTTAAAATACCATGTGTATGAGAAGTAATCAAATGTCTTTAGAGATCCTCGTGCAGTTCTCTCAAACCTTATAAAAACTCAGATCAAACAATTCATGAAATAGCCAATTATCTAGATGATTATTGGACTTCTCACGTACAACTTTACAATTGAGCACCTCGCAGGATCACAAAACAATTCGTATGACAACAAATTTGCTGTTGCAAACATTTCGATGATTTGCAAATCTCCCCTATGTATTCTAAAACCCAGTTGAATTTCAAAAAACTTTATCAAACATCGTGACTCCCAAATTACAGCACGCCGATAGCAGACAGATATTGTAAAACAGGGCTAATTATTTATATCGTCAACAACCAATAGCATCAATCATAAAGTTTTAGTTATGTATATTTGGTAATTTTGAAACTCAAAAGCATTACTTAAAAAATGCATTAATCAAAATTCAACTAGAGGAATTGCGTTGCAAAATCCAAATACAAATGACGCAGAAAATTCCTCATCTCAAAATCAATTATAAGCAAACAGCTTTCCTCAAATTAACAGCAGTGATTTCGCACCGCAAAAGTTGCAACCCCAACAATGTGAACAATATTGAAAATTAAACAAATTCTACTATGCAATCGAAAACTATTGACGTAATCATAAACTATCTCCACAAATTAGTGCAAAAACATAATACCAAAATTTCTAGTTTTTTGCAGCGCAATTGATAAAACCTCGAGTTATGTGTTATTTCTCAAGATCGAAACTGGGAACTGTATTAGCACTACCTTGCAATCTGTTCTCATGAGCTAAAAAATCTTCTCGTATGACGAAAAGTTTGCCATTGCAACATTTTCAAAGATCCGCAAATCTTTCCCCTGCATTCTAACACATAGCTCGAATTCAAAAAAAACTTTATCAAACTTTGTGACTCATCAATTACAACACAGAGATCATCCAAAAAATTTCGCATCAAAAACAGATATATTAGAACAAAGCTAATATATTAGAATTTTCAACAATTATTTGCATGTGATTTCGTAACTCAAAAGTATCGCTATAAAAATAGCCTTAATCGAAATTCAACGATGGAAAAAGCATAGCAAAATTGAAATGCAAATACCAAATTTAATTATGCATCTCAAAATCATTTCTCAGTAAACAGCATTGCTTCACTTGTTAGCAGTGATTTTTGACTGGAAAAGTTTTGATCTCAACAAAATGAACAATGCGAACAATTAAGCAGAACCTGCAGTGCATTGGACACCAAACTATGCAATCACAAAACAGCTCCACAATTTTAAACAGTCAATTTCAACAGCACCCTGAAACATCTGAACACTGTAATTTGAAACTCATCTGTGGAAAATTTACTGACACATATAGTTTTCAAAACCGCATTCTATTGCTTTACAGACATGCCAGCGGATTTTCAAAGAGCTAAAAACTATACACTTAAGGGTCTACTAAGCCTGATATCATTTTGTTACTGACGATATAACCATAGTCGTTACTGGTAAGAAAGAAGGCCACATGAAACATCTAAATTAGTAAATCAGTGCCCAAATCGTTCAGATGAAGATAAATATCAATATTAAAATAATCAAACGTTTTGCACAAAAACCGGAAAATGATTGACTGGGGCACAAAAATTTACTGCCTGATGTTTCACTCTTTGAAAAAAATGGAGCAATCTTAACTATGTCACCACCCAATAACCTAAAGAGGCGTAGATCATTCCTAGGATCACTTCATTGTATCAGTTAATTTTTAAAAACTCTAGAACAATTCTGCCATCCGCTTCGATCATTACTTAAAGAAGGAATTCTATTTCTCTTGGACTGAAAATCACAAAAAAACAAAAGCAAAATTAAAATAGGATAAAAAAACTCGAAATTTCCACTATAATTCCAAGGTTGATATTCGAATTATTTATGATGAATCTAGATCATCAAATAAAATTAACGAAGGTAATTCCTCATCTCAAAATCAATTAAGCAAACGGCTTTTATTCAATTAACAGCAGTGAGTTCGCACTGCAAAAGTTGCAATCTCAACAATGTGAACAATATCGACAATTAAGCAAATTCACCTATGCAATGGAAAACTATTGACGTAATCACAAACTAACTCCACAAATTAGCGCAAAAACATAATACCAAAATTTATGAGTTTTTTGCAGCGCAGTTGATAAAACCTCGAGTTATGTGTTATTTCTCAAGATCAAAACTAGGAGGTGCATTAGAACTGAACAATAACGGTGGGTGGAAGACATTTGTAATTGCATTGTAGTTTCTGACCTCAACCAAAGAGTAACAGTTTCAATGCAGTTCTCTGCAGATCCTCGTGCAGTTCTCTCAAACCTTAAAAAAAAATAAGATATAGCAAGTCATACAATAGCCATATATCTCTCTATGCGTAGATAGGCTGCTCCCATACAAACTTTATACAATTGAGCACATTACAGGATCACAAGGAGACATCTAGACAAAATATTTTGCAATCTGTTCTCATGAGCTAAAAAATCTACTCCTATGACGAAGAATTTGCCGTTGCAACCTTTTCAAAGATTCTCAAATCTTTCCCCTGCATTCTAACACATAGCTCAAGTTAAAAAATCTTTGTCAAACTTTGTGACTCATCAATTACAACACAGAGAGCATCCAAAAGATTTTGCATCACAAACAGATATAATAGAACAAAGCTAAATTATTAAAATTGTCAGCAATTATTTGCATGTAGTTTCGCAACTCAAAAGTATCACTATAATAACCGATTAATCGAACTTCAACGATGGAGAAAGCATTGCACTATTCAAATACAAATATTAAATTTAAATGTGCATCTCATAATCAATTCTCAGTTAACAGCATTGTTTCACTTGTTAGTAGTGATTTTGCACTGCAAAAGATGCAACCTCAACAAAGTGAACATTGTGCACAATTCAGCAAATCCTGCAGTGCAGTGCATTTGACGCCAAATTAGGTAATCACAAAACGGCTCCACAATTTTCAAGCTCCACAACAGCTCCAAATTCACAAGTTGTCTTCTATTACTAAGAACTCAAACACGCCATGAGATAATCCATCACCATAATCGCAATACCACGTCAAAACTCAATTAAAGTTTTAACTCCTAATAATTCAAGAGCCAATTTTAACCCTAAGATTGATTCTGAAATCTCCTCTGTAAACCAAAAACCATCACTCTGCGCGAAATTTCGCATGGTACATTTTCCCTGCTGAACATTTCATCCAGAAAATTTTAGGACAAGAAGTTTTCAGAAGCAGAATCCCCACATTTATTGTCTCTGGTTTGATCTAAGCTAGAAAAGTGGGTGTTTATGCATAGATGAGCGATTAACCACAACCAAAACGATTAAAAAATCAGTTTTCGAGGAAGTACACTCTACTCACACTAGTAGCTTTGCAATTCTGAGCCTGGTGCAAAATCGTATTGACCGTATGTCTACCGCGATATACTAGCAAAATCCTGGGGTTAAAAACCGTGCACTGAAATGGGTAAGAACTTGAAATCTATCAATCCACAAAGTAATTGATCATCACCTTTTAAGCTTAAATGACCAATGTAGGAAATTAAAAATGGTTTTGGCAGTCCTGTTTTCAATGGAAAAAGGCATTGACATAAATTTTCCGACGGAAGGAGACAGGTATTCAAAGCATCATTCAGGTCTATAACACTTGATCAAGCAAACTGCTTGTTGAAAAACAGTTTGAAAACTTTTGTAGCGATAATAATATTGAGCCTATCTATGCACCTGCAAATGATCACAGCGCAAAAGTTTTGGTCGAAAGACTACTCCAAATATTAATTGCCGATTGTCCTGTAAAAAAAATTTATCTAAGCACTGAGCTTATGAGTCATAATTTGCAATATATGCAGTCGTTAATCAGTTAAGAAGATATAGACGAAAAACGACAAAGCTGTCACCAGTGGAAGCATATTTGAAAAGATCATTTATCAAGCAATTCTCTAATTTTTTAATCACGAAAACAGTGTCAATCAGTATTTAGACGAGGACAACCTTCCTATAAGAAACTACTTGACTGACTAACATTGTTCAGATAGAGACACTTGCATTAGTGTAGAAGTGGAATGTCATAAATCCGAACAAAAAAACAACACTGCACTCAATAAAAAGGAGCTGAAAATAAAAATTTAAAGCGGAAAACATTAATGGGGTGAAGATGTAAGTGTAGTATCTGGAAGATATTGCATCCTAAGAAGAAAAAAATAGCTCGAGCCTCAAAGATGCAAATTCAAAAACGCAACCCGAAATATAACGATAAAGAGAAAAATTGGGTGGTAACTTCCTTATTCCGGCTACCGACCAAACGCGCTGAAAAATCTTCAAGTAATACGTCTTGCGATTTTGATAGCTCTTAAAACTTTAGAATAAGCACACGCGGACAATGGAAAGGCTATGATTAGGAGAAAGAACCTGCAACAAATATGCGTATTGGTCGATGACATACAAGCAACATATTCTTATCCGAGTACCACACGTTTCGTGACCAGTGTTCGTCGCGCAAACATAACGAAAAATGTTTACGTGACCTTAACCTTAATGTTTTTACCAATATGTCTGTATTTGAGGGAGAGTAGCAAAGCAATGACAGGTTTAATTTGCAAAAAGTCGAACTATTTCTATACCGGCTTAAATATTTCTAAATACTACATAATGTTGTACATATAACATAACCAGTGAATAACTATTAATTTTCCACTGTTAGATTTATATATAGATTTTTTACTGCTTAATTTCGATTTATTCCAAAATTCGTTAGATGAGGGGAAATGTTATACGGGTATAACGTCTTCATACTTTATTTGATTCATTATTCAATGTCATCCAAACTGGTGCTCTTCCATTGGCGCTCATGTATTTAGTTCGAATATTTTTTTCGACATAGCCATGTGATTCTTTTTTCATAATTTTAGATTGAAAAGGACGCCAGATTGTCTTTTCATACTGTAGACAAATTTCAGTTTTTCATTTCAATTCTAATTAAAGCATCATTCCAATTTCAATCCTTAGAAAAATCAGTTGATTAATTTAATTTGTCAGCTCTCCCTCGTTTCGACTATTCAAATGGAAAGTAGTAATTTCCGTCGCTAATTAAGTCCAACCAAGGTAAATGAGCTATTTTGCTCAGCAATTGAGAGAGGCATTTGCGACGCAAAATTCATCTCATCTTACAAAAATAGCACCAGGAATTTCTATAACATTTTTTGAGTGAACATCACAATTTGTATCGTAAGATATAGAATGGGGCACCGAGAACTGAGGGTTGAGAAAAAAATGGGAGTATATTGTTCATACATGTGGACAACAGTCAAACAAATTCAGTCGAACATTTTTGTTGTAATTGTATATGCGGATACTCGCTTTACAAAGCTTTTACATAAGAAACCACCTGACTGCTCTCAAGATGAAACGTTGGAAACGAGACTCTTTCACAAGGATTTTTATCCATTTGAACGCAACCAACCACAACAGTACCAAAATCACAAAAATCTAAATTATTTTCTTATTTAACCACTTTTTGTCATTTCGTTTTTTAAATTTATTTCCTTCAACTATTCGCCAATTGAAATTCATGTACAACCATTAACAATCAAGTTTATTACAGCAGCAGCTTGAAGAGTTTTGAGTTTGAGTTTGAATTTGGGAAATTGGTTCTAAACTGTACATTGTTACTGGGGTACGAAGCCATTTTAAACACCGTGGAGGGTTTTTACTGGCTTTTCCTGATTGCGATTACTTGTCGTTGATTACTTCTGGCTAGCCGTGTTTGCAGTTGTTATTGAACATTGTTAGGCATAAAGGTAAGTTTTGTCAGGGATCGGGAAAAAAAGAGAAAGAATAAGTAGGTAAAAAAGGACAGAAAAAAAAAGAGATTGAATTAAACTAAAACTAGAGGAAGGGATGAGAATTAATCAGCTTTGTTTGTTGCTCGAGACAGCTGCGGCGCGTTGGGGGATCGAACTCCCGCTGTGTTTTTCTTTTAGTATACTTATGTGTTGCGCCAATATACGCACGTCTCTGCTTGAGAATTGTCTTTATAGTCCGGTTCATTTACCGTGGCTGATGAGTTTCTCTCGATTTTTGAATTGAATTCGTTATACATAATTGAGATACTTTAGAATCATTGGTGCAAAGTTTGCCGGTTTCGAATTGTATCGTATTTTTTACAAATACTGAGCATTCAGGCTTGAGGGGAGTAACAAAATGTCTGTACGCACTACTCCCGAGAGTCCTCCTCCAGAGGAGAAGTTTCCTCACGGCATGGTTCGGGTGATTCCTCTCGAAAGCTTCGGCGACGGAGCCAGGGATCCCCGGCAGATTGCCCGAAAGAAGCTTCCTTTGTTTGAGGGGCTGTTACCTGATGGACTTTCGGAGGCTTATAGAGCTTGGAAGCGACAGAAGCGCATTTTAAAGCCTAGGAAACGGCGGGCAACTTCTGATTCTGATTCAAAAGGATCGAAGAAGCTTCCTGACCCTAGATTAGATCCTGACTTTGACTCGAAGGATCCTTTGGGTCTTAGTCGGTGATCACTGATTTTTAAATCAGTAAATATGAATAAACTGTTGGATTGTCAAAAAGCTTAATAAATCAGAAAGTCTAACGTGCTTTTGCAGTTGTTCTTTGGACATTGCCTTTTCTTTTCTATAAGCCGTATAATTGCTTCAATTTCGTTCTTTTTTGCGCGCTTGATGTATTCTTTCGCCAACCGTATCTGAATGTTTCTTATAGTGGGTGAGTTCGATTCTTCATGTAACTTTTGCACGCTGTACCATCGAGGTTTCCTTAAACATATTCTTAGTGCTCTGTTTTGCGCTTTTTGCATGATTGATATGACCGTTTGCGATTGGTTGAGCCAGCAAGCGTTTGCATATAGAAATAAGGGCCGGATCCAGGACTTGTACAGCAGAAGTAAACTCTCCTGCTCAACATTGAGATTGCTTAGACGCTGCAGTTGGAATATTCGCTTGTTTGCTCTGCTTGTGATGTCTTTACAATGTTCATTCCAGTTTAGGTGTGGTGTCATGGTTATTCCTAAGAATTTTATGGTTTTCGCTTCCTCAATTTGTTTTCCGTTGATGTTTAAACTGAGATTTGTTTGTCTTTTCGAAGGGTTTTTGAATAGCATGTATTTTGTTTTGGCCGGGTTTATTTTGATTTTCAACTTATCACACCACTTTATGAGAGTGTTGAGTGAGGCTTGGAGTTTGCTTTGTATTAACTGACTGGACTTTGACCTGTAAAACATTGCAAAGTCATCTGCAAACTGAGAAATTTCTGCTGGAGTTTCTGGAGTGTTGGAGACATAAATTAGGAACAATATGGGCGCCACAACGCTACCCTGGGGGACCCCGGCTGTTGGTGAGAACTTCTCGCTTCTCGTATTCTTAATTTTCACGTAAACATTTCTTTGTGAGAGGAAGGAATTCACCCATTTGACGATTTTTGTCTGTATTCCGATTTTAATCAATTTGTCAATCAAACCTAATCTCCAGACCGCATCAAAAGCCTTTTCTACATCAAGGCAGACAAGTCCCACCATTTCTGACCACTGGTATGCTTCACTTACATGCTGAGTCAAAACAAGGAGATTATCGGTTGTGCATCTGTTTGCTCTGTATGCACTTTGATTTGGTCCAAAGACTTTGTTTGCTTCACAGTGGTCTACGATGAGATTTTTAACAACAGTTTCACAGACCTTTGCAATACAATTGGTAAGGCTAATTGGTCTGTAATTTTCTGCTTTCGTTTTGTCTTTTTGAGGTTTTGGAATCATTGTTACTTGTGAATCTTTCCAAGGGCATGGCACGTAAGAATTGTTAATTGAGCTGGAAATAATTATGCACATGAAAGCTTTAATGCTTTTTGGTAGCGCCTTTAGTAGCTGATAGCTTATTTTGTCTGGCCCGGGGCATGATTTACTTGTATTTTTCAAAATTTCATTGAACTCTTCAACTTTTAAGAAGATGTCTGCAGTTACTTCTTTTGGATCGGTTTCTGATAGATGTTTTGTGTTTCGTTCTGTCTCGAGAAAATACTTTTGTAATTCTTCGTTTTCGTATTGGTGTTCTATCATTGTCTTACTCAGTAGGCTTTTGAACATTTCACACTTTTCAAGGTCAGTTACGGCAATTTGGTCTTTAAACGTTATTTGTGAATGTGATCCGCTTGACTGTTGTTTATCGCTGGTGATGGTTTTGATTGCTTTCCAGAACCCCTTGTTTCCTTTTTGTTTCGCTGTTTCAATTAATTTTCGGTTTTGTCTTTCAGTCGAACGTTTGAATGCTCTTCTGATTTCTCGTTGCAAGAAATTGATTTCTTTTCTCAAACGATAGAAAGTGTCATCTTTTGCACGTTTTAGTTGCCTCCTTATCTTTTTCTTTTGCTTGATTAGTTTGATTACCTCTGGACTAAATTGAAGTTTCGTTTTATTTACGTAGGACTGATCAATTGATTTATGAATAATCTCGACTATGTTATGGCTCGTTTCATTCAGATTGTCTTTGTTTGGATATTTTGGTGGGTACAAGCAGGAATTTTTGTAGTTGATTTTCGCTTGTTTTTTGAACTTCTGGAAATCAACTTTTGATTTTAGATCAAATTCTACTTGAAGTTTCAATTTCAATGAGGTAAGTGCCGCTGAGTGGTCGCTGCCGAAATCTTCTAATACTTGAAAATGGTCAAAATGCTTAAGGACTGAAAGACTACAGAAATGTAAATCAAGCATGCTCTGGCTCTTATGTTGATTAGATTGATACGTTGGATAGCCGTTGTTCAGTAGTTTGAAGTTTCCTTCATCAATTATTTCCAGCAGTTTTTCGCCGTTTTCGGTGTTGTATGTACAATTGAGCTCTTGATGAGGAGAATTGAAATCTCCACATATGAATACGTTCTGGGAGTTGTTGTCAAATATTTCGGCAGTATTTAGGTCTTGATTGGGTGAATTGTAAACGTTGATTATCCATAAATTTCCAATGACTGGCGATTCCAAGTTTACACCGATTATTTCTAATGCTTGTCCGTTATTGTTTTTTCTCGATATGATTGGTCTGACCTCTTTGACATTTATGCCCTTTTTTGCAATGATAACAGACCCATGAAAATTGCTTGCTTTTGCTTCTGTTACAATAAAATATTTCTCATGTATGAAACGTTTTTGCCATTTCTTGACTTCATTTAAACAAGCAATGTCGATGTTTTCTTTCGTAAGAAACAAGAATAATTCATGAATTTTGTTTTCTAAGCCACGACAGTTCCATTGTAAAATTTTAATGTTGTCCATTTTGAAGAATTTCTTGGCTGTTAGATTGAATCATGTTTGTGTTAACAGTTTGCATTAGGTTTGCCTTCTTGATATTATCGTGAATTTCTTGTCCTTCTATTCTTTCGTTAAACACTCTGGAGGCACTGTTGCTAACGAGGCTGATAATATCGCTATAGGACATCGTATTGAGACTGTTTCTTATTTTACTGAGAACTTCAGCTACTAGAACAGTAATGGTTGTAGTGGTTAATGGCTGAGTGTTCTGAGTCTCTTTACTTTTAACGGCACTTGAGTATTTTGTTTCTTGTTTCTGTTTATTTGCTTCAGTCACGGCTTTCTGATATGTGGGACAGCCTCTATACACTGTTGCGTGTGAGCCACCACAGTTTGCACATTTTGCTCTTTCTTTCAATTCATTGCAACTTTTCACAGTGTGCTTGCCCGCACATCGTAGACATCTCAATTCGTCTTTACAATCGCTTGCTGAATGACCAAACTTCTGACATTTGAAGCATTGTTTAACGTGAGGTGGTTCTTTACTTGGTTCGCAGCGATGGAGCACCCAGCCTATTTTAACGCCATGTTTGACTGCGGCTGTTACATGGTTTGAGGAATCAGTTATTACGCGAATCATTTTTGTTGGTTTTCCGGTGGCCCTGCTTGTTATCCGAAGCACCTTGATCACATTCATAGCATTGTTGTTGAGAAGTTCTTCCTTCACTTCATTTTCTTGTATGCTCTGATGAACATTTACAATTACAAAACTGGGTTTAGATTTGGCTTTTGGCAGAGTGTTTCTTGCGTTGATAGAGGTGTTTGGAAAGACAAGTTGAAGATTTGAGGCGTTCATCAGACATTCTCTTGTAGTTTGGTCTTCGGGTTGGATAAAGAAGTCATTGTTGTTTGGAAGTTCTCTGATGCAATTGATTTTGAGTTGAGGGAAGTTATTTCTCATCAAACGAGCAAAATGAACTTGTGTTGGCCTGGGATTAATAGTTATTATCACTGGTCTGATTGTTTCTGAGTTGGTGTTTTGATAGTTTCGGGTTCGTTTTCGTTTGTTTCTGACTTGAACGAAGTCTTGTTCATCTTGTGATGTTTCGTCTGCAATGTTTCGTGCTTCGGAGAGAAGTGCACTTAACTGGCTCATTTCGGCCAGCGCCGTTTCGCGAACTTGAAGCAGGAAGGCTTTAAATTGAGCTTAAGACTTTTGAAGTTGAAGGATAAAACTCGGCTGAAGGTGAAGACTTTTGAGCTTAAGACTTTTGAAGGTGAATATAAAACTGGAAGAAAATTAGAAGAAAACTCGGCAAATTGAGGAAAAAGTCGGGATTTAAAATCTTAAGCAACTTTTAGTGAAAAATCTCTTTTTATAAAAGTCTCACTCCCAAAGGACGTTCCTGCACAAAGTGGAGTACTTGCTTGTGGCTTTCCTATCACACTTTGAGGTACTGATCCGAAAGTGACAATAACAGCATTTTGATCATCATTAGGCATTAGGCTATTATTAGGCATTAGGAAATTTATTTCCTTCAACTATATTTACGCTGATCTAACTTATTTCAACATTGTAAACTCTAGAAGAGCAGTAAGAAAAGAAATAACAAAAAGTGATCATCCCATACATAAAATATATGAAAAACAGAAACCTCCCCCTAACCGATCAGCTATACAACACCTCAGACAACGTGAAAAGAATTCGAGAACAAATTAGCCCCATTAAAAGCATAGATTATATAAATTGGAGAAAAAGTAGTTGCACAATTAATGACACCTGCGATTAACAAAGACGCAGAACAGAACTGAACAAAATTGACGCAACAAGTGACCTCGAACCAAAATACTGAGGGAAATTAGTTTTAATTAATTAACCAAGAACCTGATGCGTTGTTTACTGATTTTTGAGACACGTTCACTCAGTATACCGCTTGCATCTTGCCAGAGAATAAGAAACCAAAGCATACAAGTTGATTAGATGTTCAACAGAAGCGACATAAAGTTTTTGTAAGGGCCTTATTCTGTTTAATTTTGGAGAACCAGCCCTTAAAGGGTCGGAAAACTTGTTTTCGGGCCACCATCCCCACATACCATTTTTGCAGAATTTCATAATTGAATTGACAAAAACGTGTGATCGCACTACGGAAATTGGAGAGCCAGTCAAATCCAGAAGTTTCATGCGAAACAACCAGATACCGCCTTTTGGTTCGAATACAAAGAAAACGTAGCTAAAGGCTAATTGAGTGGACAGAACAAACATGTGATCAAAAAGCCATCTTCACGGGGTATCTTGTAATCGTCGAGCTATTCAGACTCGAATCAAGAAATTGGAACTGGAGGTTTCGAAAGCAACGGTTACAACAACTTTTTGAAGTTGAATGACATCACAAAATATCGATTTTCCTAACAAACCAAATGTAAAAGGGCAGAAAATGTGAATCTTAAGGAAAGTCTTAAGAATAATCTAAAATAGTGAAATTCTTCTTTTAAAAATAAGTGAACCTTTTCGAAAAATATCTCAAACAAATCTAAAAACTACTCAGAATCTCTTATCTCTTTTTTCAGTGAAAATTTAACAGGAGTTCTAACTAAATCTATTTTTTTTGAAGAAAGTGGTTGCAGCAGAAAGGTTCGTTAGGTGGCATAAGCGCATGAAAAATTTTATATATAAGATATGTTTTGATTCTGCAAGGGTGTATCTAGTATTATGTTTCTGGTGTATCTAGTATTATCGGCCGCTAAAATGATCAGCGGTTCTATTACAACAAATTATAAGAACAATGTTTGCTACTAACTAGTTCTCTTAGTTCCTGCTATACTGACGTACAATACCAGAGTCTATAATACTTCACTAATAACTTCATATCATTACCTGAACGGTTATCAAGACAAGCTAATTTCGTCTGTTACAGAAATCATATTCGGAAGATCAGTACAATATTTAATGGTATAACATTTTAGATATAATCGAAAGGGGTGAAAAATAAAAAATGGTTTCTAGTATTTCGGCTCCACTAAACTAGAATGTACTCACGCCAAGTATACTCACACAAAGCAATATACTCCCGTCGCTATAGGCTAAGCATCCGAAAAAAAAACTCTTCTCCAAGTAATGCGCTGTTTACATTATTTATCATCCTTAGCTCACCTATTGGCTTGAATGATTTGTTTTCTTTGCCTTCAACCTTCCACTTTCTCCTTGCCATGCAGCATTTGGATTCGTACATATATTTGGATACGACAACGCCAGAGTATATTGTGAGAATTTGGGCATGCACCTCTTCACTGGTCTCCATTGGGTGTTCGAAGACAAGTGGGCGTGGAGAAATGGGCGAATCTGGACAGGCAAGTACCAGTATTTTTTCATATTATAGTACATTTTATTAGCTTATAATGCCTGTACTAATTTTGGCAATCCTAAAATTTCTGCGCCTTAGGCGGTTAATTATGTATGAATTATAGGCTGAAAAATTTTTTAGCGTCCTCGGAGCTTATGAAAAATGCTTTACCGGGGATTCCAACATTGCGCAACTATAGGAAACAAACAGATTTCCCGGATTATAGTTACAGACTAAAATGTTGTCTGTGTAGTCTTTTATTATATAAACCCTTAAAATACTATAAAAGAGCACTGATATGGCGTTTTACTTTGGCATATGATTAGTCAGTACTCTTTTACTAAGGTGCTAGGAGTCCGGATTACGTCAAGGGCACTTTTAGCATCTTAAGTGACGGCAGTCAGCTCAGCTGATGTAAGCCTATTCTGTGTTTAATTTTCAGTTTACTTGTATAATATAGTTTTGCGAACCTTTGAATCGAACCCTGTTCATTGTCACTATTGCTTGCTTGAGTCATTTTTGTTTTATAGATCGATTTTTTGTTTTATAGATCGATTTTACTTTGTAGCCTGCAAACGAATCTTTTAATGGCTGGAAAGAGAAAATGCTTCCCAGAAAACATAAATTAAGAACGGTAATTATTTCCAGAGAATAAAAAAACTCCCTGATTGCTTATAATGTATGAATACGGCAGTTTGGCAAATTAAACGAGTACGCATCATGTGAGGCAAAATGGCTACAATTTTTTGGCCAGATTCTGAAAAGATGACATTTTTTGCCAGTTTCTTGCCAAAAAATGTTTTTCAATCGAACTGATATACTGAACGGCAAAAGTAAGTTAGCACCCCCTATTTTCACCAAGTTAAATATCAAATTTTGACGCAAAATTACTCCAAATTTGAGAAGAAATTAATCACATTTTGAGATGGAGTTTTACACCATTGATCCCCTACAGTAGTCATCTCGCTTAACTATGAAATTCGGGGAAAACACAATTAAGTTCGAAGAAATTGCAGTTACCAAAAATCTCATTGTAAAATTAATGACTTCATCCAAGTTTCACAGTTAAAAAATTTGTCAAAAAATTACAATTTAATCACATCTTTTCTCTTTCTAATGTTTTATGCAAAAACAAACTCAATCATAATTAAACAAACGTAAAAGCATATCATATTTTGAGACATTTTTTTAATTGTGAAACTTCGATGAAGTCCATCAACTTTACATTTCTGGTGAGTGAACGTTGTGTTTTGTCTGAAATTCATAGTTAGGCGAGAGCACTAGTGTAGGGGATCAATGGTGTAATAATTGTTCTCAAAATTTCATGTTAAGTTGGAATTTTGTTGCGTCAAGGATTGTATTTTAATGTCGTAAAATTGAGGCTGCAAAATTAGTCTCGCAGTTCAGTGTATGTGGTATTCAGAAATTTATGCTTGGGATCCAAAATTTGATAACCTCTGTTTAATAAAT
Organism: Convolutriloba macropyga; assembly: GCF_964194025.1. Lineage (NCBI taxonomy): Eukaryota > Metazoa > Xenacoelomorpha > Acoela > Convolutidae > Convolutriloba > Convolutriloba macropyga. Next base: position 103,757 of record NW_027452305.1, read on the forward strand.
TTGTATAAAAAACTACACCTATTTTTTGTTATAACATTAGCCTTATAACTAAAAGTCAATCCCTTTCATAATTTGGAACCTCGATGTAAAACCCCAAAGCACAAAGTGAATGCTTAAAATTGAAACAGTTATAATTACCAGTACTTAGTTATAAATAAAGAAAAAATAGTGGTTTTTTGGGATGAAAAATTAATAGCTGATTGAACCAAACTGGTTTTTTGAGCAGTTTTTCCCAGTGACGCCATATTTATTGTTTATTCAATAACAATTATCGTTTTGAAAGGAAACGCACTATTTTATTGGGAAAAGCTGTTTAGTTTCCGGCGTCTTAATAAAAATTGTAAAAAAAAAAGTTGTTTCATGTCTTCTAGAGAATATAGGCTATTTGATTGCAGATAACAGGTTTGACGTCTTGCGGTAGTAATATTGCGTTCTTTCACAAAAATAACGAAGACAATATGTTTTGGACGTTGCTGCTAAATCTTCTCTCTTCTAAATACTTTTTCGTTGATACCAGAAAACTGAAAGTTTTTAACTTCTCTTACAGTAAAAAGTGTTATAAACTTAAACAAAAATTAAACAAAAAAACCTTAGACTGTTATCATGAGGCTAAGCTCGGAAGCGTTGGGAGGTGGGACTGTTCAATCTTTTGAAACAACAAACAATACACAAAATACTCAGTTTTGTTATACTATCTTTTAACGAAAGCTCCCATTTGAAGTAAAATCTTTTTGAGATCAGCAATTTACTGTTTTTGAATTTCTGTTCAATATAATTTCATGGTAGGGGTAAATAGATACTTTTTATTTCTTTAAAGTCGAGCATACTAAATGTAGTCCTTAAGTTGATGTTGTTAACTTGTCGGAATATATCTCACATATCCTTTTTCCATCCTTTGTGTTGAGTGGATGATTTTATGCTGAAATCTGGCAAATTCTGGCATACTTTTTCAAAGCGATGCATGTTTTTCCTACAAGATGGTCATTTTTCCATCAAATCACAACGAGATGTCCATTTTTCTGCCAGATTCCTACAAGATAACCGGCTTTTGCCAGAGTTTGGAATATAACCTACAAATATAATTACCCCAATCATGGATAGATTCCACTTTCCATCTCCTGATACCTGAGGAAGGGTTAATTTTGTCAATGTAGTTCTGAGAAAGTTGAAGTTTTGAACAGCTTAATGCATAGAAAGCCAAAAACACGTACGATAAAAGCATAAAAGCATTTATCAAAAATTTGTCTTCCTGACATATTTTGTAGCTTTCTATCCCGATAACATTAGTCTCGTGCAAGCAACTTCGAACTCTTAACACAGTTAAAAAATGGCTCATTTAATTTTTTGTTTGGTTTTCATTACAGATTAAAGAACATGGATCAAAGTTTAGAAGAAATTTCGGAACCAATTGTTTCACCCTGGCAGATTATCATTCTCCATATCTAATATTTTTACACATTAATAAAGATACACTTTTGTGTAATGAGTGACCCAACTTCTCATACCGATATTTCTTAAAATATGAGAGATGAGAGAAGGTATGTGCCAGACCATTTTTTTTTTAGCAAAATTGCTCTGAACTTTTTTCAAGAAAACATGAACATTTTGAAAAAAAAACAAAAAATCCTGCAAATCTATCCTTCCAACCAACCCTTCCCCACTGCATTAAAATCCTTTAAGATTTGTTCAGTTGTTCATTCAATTGCTAACAATTCACAATTATTTTTTTCAAAGTTCTTTATTTTTATTTTCTTAACAGCCGCGGTCATCTTCTCAGCAGGCAAAAGTTGCGCGGGAGTATTTCAAAAACCCAAATAACTTCAAATGTATTGGGGCAATGTTCTTCTTTTTTGACCGGTAGACGCTATGTTGAACTTTATTTTCAATAAGAAGACAAGTGATAGCTCAAACTGGAGATTAGATTTGAATGATGTGGGAGCAGTCAACGGAACAAAAAGGGGGAAAATTCAGTGCGTTTCAATTTTTGGAAACTGATTTTGAATTGGAATGAGTGAAAGAAAAAAAATAGAAAATTGCAAGTTTTCTCAGAAAACAAACCAATTTTTTGAGGATAAAGAAAGTTTTTGCGACAATTTGTCTTCTGTGTGCGACAACTTGTCTTCTATTTTCAAAGTTTTTAGCTTGATTTTCCGCACAAACACTTCTAAGCGGTGATGATGATATACGTGTTCTAATAAATTGCAGTAGCAGTTGATCGAATCCATCGAGTGATATCTTATGGTTTTTAAGAATTAGGCACTAATTGCTTTTTAAAGAATAATGATAATTGTATGTTGCCAAGTTTATGTTTTTTTTTGTTGTTCTGTCAGATAGTGCTACCCATTACAAACCTGAATGGCTCCCTAATGAAGTATTTTTGAGATTTTTTAAGCATTTTTCTGACGCAGTCTTACCAATTTTTTGAACTTTGACGCATTCTTACCAATTTCAAGTCTCAATGGCATTCTAATAAGAATTTCTTTAAACTCTTTTGATCGTTTTTCTTCATAATTAACGTTTTCATTACTTTCATCATTTGAATTTATATGTATTAGGCAAATCGTTTTTTTTTAAATTTCTTGTTATTCTTGTTATTTTTTTTAACTGATTCCTCAATTCATATTATAAAAGTTGATTTGCGCTTTAGACTGTGCTATGCACCAACTGGGACGACGAGTCGTCTTCTTAGGTTATATGTACCATAATCAATGCAAAGACAAGTATTAATTTTTACATATTTCAGACGGAACGAAATTTTTTAACAAGAGGGAAAGGAAATATTTTCATAATTCTTTTTCTTCCTCAGGACTTGTATCCAGCACTGATCGGGCGCAACCTTTCTCATGTCCAGTCACAAAGTTTCTCGGGTTGATTCAGTTTTGTGTTCGAGCATATCTTCAATTAAAAAGTAATTGATATTCTTTGTATTGAAAAAGAACAGAAGTGAATAGAGTTTTAGCAGAGACAAAATGCAATCAGTGAGGCAAAATTTGAGTAGCTTTTTTGACTGAAAAAAGATTGCAGATAATACAATGAATGTTCCTCCTATTCACGATCACGAGAACAGCAGAAAATCGCTTAGTGCCTGTTGTCTATCGATGAAATTGAAATTTATGCTTTTAAGAATATCGTCTACTTTGAAAACAATTGTTTGCTCACAGGGATGCTGATGGATCACGACAACAACCGAATTGTTGATATCAATGGGACACAGTTTGCAACTTTTGACTGCGAGGGCATTTGGGCCCCAGGAGAGCCAGATTTCAATTTTGCAGAGTACTGGGCGTACGTTGATAATCTGAAATTGGCGGATCACAACGGGATCATACCTGCTGCGGTGGCATGCGATACTTGGTTTCTCGTCAATACCAGTAGATGCGATGATCCATACTTCTCTTTAGTTTAAAGATACATCAGGTTTTCAGTACCGCAATCAGCAGGCGATAACTGTTAGTTGTGCTACTGATAAATTGAAAAAAAAATCAACCTAATGAATAGTGAGTGCTTTACGAGTTTTATTCAGCAAAAAAGTATAGAGTGCAATTACATTGTTTTTATTTTAGGGATTGCTATTCAAAGTTTTGATGAAACATGATATAGTTGAATTTAATTGTTGTACAAGAGTTGGTTTTCTTTGATTGATTCAAGTTACGTTTGAAATATACAGTTTTATATCATTTAAGGTTTTTGGTGATTGCAACTGTAACGTAAAAAAAAATTCAATGGAATTAAAACCCAAAAATCACCCGGCAGTCGTCTTTGCATTCAAAAAATATTCAGTATTTTTGATATAAAAATGTTTTCTGATGGCTCAGAAAATATTATATCTCTGCATCAAAACGAGCAAAATGTTATGATCACCTGGACTTTTGATTTTAATTAAATTTTATCAATTGTGCGCATTCAAAACTTAAGTTTCATTTTTAAGATTATCGTAAAATAATAGCACTATTTAGTAGCATGACGTAACGGCGTCAAAAAAGATTGGATTCACCGAATTGGTATTAGAGTAAAATAGTTTCAAAATCTCACACAAATAACACTAACATGTCCCTTGAAAAGTGGTCTGTAGAAAATCATTGCAAAATAGCTGTTTTGCTGCTAAATAACAAGAAAAATTTCTTGAAAAAAATTTATCCAGCAATAATTTGTACGCAAAAGAATTAACAGTGACCCGATCTTCCCATGTTCTGTGTTTAAAAAAAGTGTTTTGGTTTGCTCTATAGGCTAGCAATCAATTGACAGCCACTCATGTCTATTCAACGATCAAGAAAGTTTGATTTGTAACGCTTTTGAAGGCACTCAAGTTTATCAACTAGACCATCAGAAATAAATTGATAAAAATCTTTAAAAAAAACGTTACTTAAATATGGAAATTGTATAAAACTTTCAACGAACTGTCATATAAATCAATGTCATCTATTTGAAATTAATGTGAAATCCAATTGAAAATGGAGAGTTGAATTCCTCCATTTGAGACGTGAGAAATATTCCCAAGCATAACCTTTATTGCTACTTCGAGTTTCCGAGATTTTAAGAAACCGTACAAACTTCGGCTGCCTTGTTTGCTGAAAGCTGGCTTTTAATTCTATTCAAACTGTTTTCTTTTATAAAAATTGGGTTAAAAGTGGTGATTTTTCATCAACGATATCAAAATTTGGTGTCCGTTCTTTCTGTAAAGTTCTGCAGATTAAGTATTATTGAAAACAATTAATCATAATCCCAATTCATTTGGGAAGCAAACCAGCTGGTCAATGGAAATCTATTACAGCCAAAAAATAGCCTTTCCTCGGACATTAATGCCAGGTGAGCGTTTCATTTTTGAGCAAGGCGAGGCGAATCGTGATAGTGCTTTCTCAAACAAAGATCCAGCCCTTCATGAGATAATCATTGTAATTGAAAGTCAACAATAATCCTCTATCCAGAGCAAAATACTTGAGCTTAATTAGAAGTTTTTGAATGTGCGATCTGACCGCTAAGAGTAAACTAATGTGTAAAAAATACAGTTCAGAGTGACTGCAATTATTTTTTTAGACAAAAGAACGAAACAATTTGCAAAATCAGTCGCCATCTCCAATTTCTTCGAAACATCCGCAGATATCAATTGTAAAATGGCAGCACATGGTGCATCAGCAGTTAGACGAAGAAATAATAAGTTTCATCTTCCAAAATTAATATGAAGTCCCAGGTTCTGCGCGGGTCAATAAAAACCATTTACCCAACGACATTGAGTTCTCCTTTAGTGTCCAAAAAATTCAATTAGAATGTGATTCTATTACTCTGAATAATCTATGACAGAATATTAAAGTTTTCAAGAATATCTAACATAGGATAACACCAAAGTCATAGCGCTAAAGCCACAATCTCAATTGGACCCAACAAGGATCAAAGCAATTACATTGTGACCAAAACGTTAACCAAGAGTTTAATTTTCGTTTCGTGACTTTTCTGATGAGAGTTTAGGCACAGGAAGAATAAAAAATCTAATTTTCTCAAAATTTGATACAATACCAACTTCTGCATTGGTTCATAAATATCATTTCATCATAGAATTAGTTTATCCTTGAGTATCCCAAAATTCAATTAGTATGTAATTTTATAATTCTGCACTACTTAAGACAGCATGAAAATTTTTGCAAGAACAAATAAAATGGGAAAACAGAGAAAAATATAGAACTACAGCCACTATGACAGTTGGGCACAAAATAGGCCCTAAAAAGTGATGACACCAAAGTGTGCAACAAGAAACTAACTTCTTTTTTATTTTCTTGGCAACGATTATTAGATATTCCAACGATAGCATGTTGTCCCAGAGTATCTGAAAAACCAACGCAGTTTTATTATTCTGAACTAATCATGACAGCATAACAAAGTTTTGAAGAATTGTTAAGATTAGAAAACACTGAGTTTTCTAGCCACTATGGCAATTGGGAGATACTAATAACACCACAACTTATCCTAAGAGAACAATTATTTTCCTGATGATTTTTGTGGGCGTAATGTATCAGAAAATTACACACACACGAAAAAAAAGATGTCTAAAATTTTTTTTCATTCTAAACTTCTGCCTTGGTTAAAAAAATATACCCCCATCAGGAGCGGGATGTCATTGACTACCCAATAAATCAATTAGCAAACAATTTTATTTAGCTGAACTATTGTTTGCCGCATAACATTGTTAAAAAGAATAATTAACTTGCGAAGAAATAAAAGCATAGGTCTAACGCCACCATCTCTCTCAAGATGACACAGAAACAGTCCCAAAAAAGATGCAGATGTTACCAAAGCTGGCAACAAGGGATTATTTTGTTTTTTTTATCGAAGTGCCTCGGAAAGTAGGCGCAGTAATAATAAAAACCCCGTTCCAAAAACAAACGTTTCCTCTGAGAGCTGTTCATCCTTCAGTATCCAACAGATCAATTGATATACGTATTGCCTAAAACGTAACAATGTTCTCAAGAACATTTACCATAAGAAAATGCTCAAATCACGGAACTGCAGCCACTTTGTCATCTGAGCCCAAAACCAAGCTCAAGAAAATAACAAATCTTACCAAAAACGTACACCATTAGGTTAATTTCTTCCTTATATCTTCTCTTAACGAAGCTCATCTGAAATGAGGTACAGGAAATTTAAAAAACATCCAAAACTCAACTGTTATGGTTCATTCAAAACTGTGTTGATTAGATAAATTTCTCAACAGATGCAAGTCATGATTGAGCATCCATTAAATCAATTACTAAACAAGTTTGTTTAAATAAACTATTTCGCAGCATTACTGTGTTTATACTACTAATTAACATTAGGAAACACTAAAAGTCATAATTCTGCAGGCACTATTTCAAATGGGGCCCAAAAACGAGTCTACAAAAATACAGATGTTCCAAAAACGCGCACCGAGAAAATAATTTATGGTTAATTAGTTTTCTGGGCGTAGATCTTCAAACGCCAGACAAAAGAGTAGCAAAAGTCTAAAAATTTGAATTTATGCTGTATTTTCAATTTTTGCTTTCTCCTTTCCAACAAGATTGGTTCATCACTAAGCATCCAATAAGTTAGTTAGAAAGCGATTTTTTTAGTCAAAATATTTTTTGCGACGTAACAATTTTTCCAAGGAAAATTAACATGAGAGAACAAAATAATCACACATCTATAGACACTATAACCAGGGGCTCAAAAAAGCGTAATAATATTTTTGAATACATTTAACATGAGAACAGACTGAAATCAAAGAACAACAAACTTGTAACAAAAATGTAAACTGTGTCCAAAATGTCCCGAGATTTTCAAAAATAATACAAAAACCTGCACCATGAGTCTGGTTTTCCTTTGACAGTGCTCTGGACGAAATCCATCAATAATTAGGTAGAGAAATAAGTAAAAGTCTAAAATTCTAAAATAAAGATTTCCTTTGAACTTATGCATCTGGCTAAAAAAAAGTTTTCTCAACAATAGTGGGTTGTGTCTAAATATCCATTAGGTCAATAAGTAAGCAATTTTTATCTAAATTTTTACTGCCTCAAAACAAGATTGGCAAGAACAATTAAAATGAGAAAACATTGAAACCATCGATCCACAGCCACTAATGCAAGGAGGTTGAAAAAGAGGCCATCAATAGTAACAGATCTTACCAAGACGTGCACCAAGAGCTTATGTTGTTCTTTATGACTTTTCCGGCCAAAATTGAGCGCAAATGAGGAAGAAAAAGTTTTTTAAAAAATCTAAAGTGCAAAAACAATGATGCGTATACATATTTTTGAATTGGTCAAGAAAAAAGTCTTTCATTTTGGTCAAGAGCGGGCTATCATTGAGTATCCAATTAATCATGTACTAAGTGGTTTTGCTGTTCTCAATTATTTTATTACAGAGTAACAATTTTTGAAAGAACATATGACATGAGATACAATGAAAGCCAAAAAAAACATTTTTGTAACTTTTCAAGTCAAAGTCCTTCGGAAACTAAGCGTAGTAATGACAAATAGTTTAAACTTTTAGAGTTATTTTGAATTCCCAAATTCTGCATTGAACCAAAAATCTCAATTCCCCAACACGAGCAAGTTATCAATTAGTATCTAATCAATCAGTTTGTAAATGGTTTGGCATATCAGAACTATTTTTAGCTACAAAATGTTGTTTGCAAGAATCAATAGAATAAAAAGAAAAACTTAGAGCAACAGCCTCTCTAGCAAGTCGGCCCAAAAAGGCCAAAACAATTATGGATATTAACAAAACGTGCAACAAGAGTTTAAACTCTGTTTTTTTTCTGATCAAATTTAATCAAAATGTTTTATTTTCTAAAGCTATGATGCAACTCCATTTTTCGCATTGCTCCATAAAAGTCCTTTTCGCTAAAGGAGCAAGTTTTTCTTCAGTATCAATTATCATTATTCAAATATTATGAAATTTAATAATTCTTAACAATTTACGACAGCATAACAGTTTTCGCCATAACAGTTTATTTGAGAAAAGATAACTTTCTTAGAACTACAGCCACTACGGCAATTTAGGTGCAGAAACAGGCCAAAAAAAGAGGCGTTCTCAAAAAGTGCACCAAGAGTTTAAGTTTTTATAACGTTTCAGGCTCAATTCTGATCAGAAGACAGGCACAAAAAATATAAAAAATCTGAAATTATAATTTTATGGTGCATTCTCAACTTCTGCAGAAGATAATTTTCACAACCAAAGAGGATTTTAGTTTTCATTAACAAATTTGGTTTGTTTTTTTCTGATCATTCTATGACAGAATAATAATGTTTTCAAGAATATTCAACAAAGAATAACACTAAAGTCTTAGGTTAAGAGCAACTATGTGAAGTTGGCCCAAAAATAGCAAGTGTTACCAAATCGTTCATCAAGATTTTTCTATGACATCTCTGAGCAAAACTCCTTACAAATAAATCACAGGAAAAACAATCAGTCTAAATTTGATGCATTTTTTTGCGGCATTGGACTACATAAACATTTTCCACGCCGGGAATGGGTTATGATTATTAATAAAATATCTAATAATAGATAATAGATTTAGCTGTTCCTAATTGTTTATCACATCATAACATTCTAGCACAAGCATATAATATGAGAAACATTTGAAACATTTGAACTAGAGCCATAACTGCAACAGACCCAAAAACAGGCCCCGGAAAATAACTGAGGTTGCAAAACGTGCTTCTTTACATTGTATTTCGTTGTAACTTTTTCGGGCGATGTTCAACAGATTTTAGGCGAAAAGTTAAACTTCTGAAATTCTATAGTTATGATCAAGTCGGTCTAAAAAACATTTCATATTTGGTATCCAATTGTTCATTTAGTATGCAATTTTATAATTCTGAACTATAAAAGACAAATCAACAATGTTTGCTAGTACAAATAATACGAGAAAACCAAAAAATTAAAACTACGGCCACTATGGCAATTGGGCCCAAATAGACACTAAAAAGAGTTTCTACCAAAAAATACAACAAGAGTTTAATTTCTTTATAGGACTTTCCTGGGCCTAGTTTGTCAGAAAGTAGACAAATAATAATAAAATTTCTAAAATTTTAAGGCTAGTCTGCATTTCCAGTTTTTGCATTGGTCTGAAAAACTATTGTCCGACGGGAATTGTTTATCATTGAGCTTTCAGTAGATAAGATAACAAGCAATTTTGTCTAGATGAATTGTTTATTGCAGCATAATAATGCTAACAAGAACAATTAACGTGAGAAAACAACAAAATTATAGATCTACAGATTTTTTTGCCATTTTCTTACCCAAATAAACTACAGATAATACAAAAAAAAACAGCGAAGAGGGTTGATTTTCTTAACGACTTTCGGTCAAACTTCATCAAAAATTAGGCCAAGCATTGAGAAAACATAAAAGTTCAAAGGTATGATTCGTTCCCAATTTCTGCATTGGTCCAAAAAATCAATTCCCCAACATAATTGGGTTATCCTCGAGCACCCTTCTGTTAGTAAGTGATTTTGTTTAGCTGTACTATTGTTTGCCGCATAACAATGTTTGCACAAAAAAATACCATAAGAAGCAACACAATCAGATCTACAGCCAATATGGCAGGGTGCTCAAAAACGGAATCACAAAAAATAGAGATGTTGACAAAATCTGCAACAAGTGTTCATTTTTTTCGTATATTTTCAGGGAGAAGTTTACAAAAGAAGTTCACTCCTATGAATGTTCACAAAAGGAAAAGACTAAAGTAATATAGCTACAACTACTAGGGCAAGTGAGCCCAAAAAATGACCAAAAAAATGTAAAAAAAAATTAAAGTTCTAAATTTAGGACACAATCATATTTTGGTCCACAGAAACCATTTCTTCGTCAGGGGCGAGTTATCTATTTGTATTCAATAATGCAACTACTAAGTGTTTTTGATATTGTGAAATCTTTTTGTTTTTTTATTGCATCTTATACATCTTAAGAATGTTTTCAAGAAGGTTTAACAAAAAAGAAAACCTAAATCATAGAACTACAGCATATAAGACGCTTTTTAGTTCAATTTAGAAGTTCGCAATTAATTGAAATTTTTTACAATTAACTTTGTTGGAAAAACGCTTGTGCACATCGTTGAATAGAGACCAAAACAGAAAAATAACTTTTTCTTCTGGATTCTTTTATATTTGGAATTGATTTGTAAAATGAGTTTAGCGAAAATGAGTTAGCGAGTTTTCATCACTATAAAAAGCAGGGTAACACGGAGGTTCTTAGAAACCATCAGCTGGTATCTTCTTTGAGCGCCGGAGTAATCTGTCAGACAAACACGGTGATCTATTAAAAAGCTGCTACTTTTCAGTTTCATTCGCGTCAGCTAGATTATAATTTTTCAAACTGATATTAACACCTTTGTCATGAGTAATTCTCAACAAACTGGACACCAAATTAGAACCTGTTTTGACGCTTATAAGCAAATGCTGTCAATTTTTAATTATTCCATCTTGTTTTTCCGTCTCAATCTCGATGAAACAACGACGGCAATCAACGGCGGCTAATTTCTTGCAACTTACCTGCAATTTTGTTTGATGTGGGATTTATATCAAACTGCGGAAAATGAATCGAATTTATGCCCAGCTTACGAAGGTTTGCAGCAACCGAGAAACTGTTCATCGCAAGGAGGTTTTGTTCATGGTCAATTTACTTTTAGTAAGATTTTTTTAGCTGTTCAGATCTTCGAACGACCAATTTATGAATTCCCTTCGATGGAATTAGTTCACCAACGATTATTAGAAATGGACATCAACACACTCCAACTGCCGTCGGGAAGCATGATGCAAGACATTGAGAAAATGATCTACCGTGAGATCCCAGAGATTGTTGAAGACCACATGCGCAAAATGAGATACATGTTGGAAGATGTTCGTTATTCGCCCTCATTTTCACTAAAATTAGACAATGCTGCCGAAGATATGTAAAGTATGAATTTAAATAGATTTCAGTCAATTTAAACTGCGCAGATCATTGAGTTAAAAACCAACACAAATAATAAATCTTTTCATTTGGATTCTTTTTTCCGAACTTAATTGTAAAATGGGTTTAGAGAAAACGTTGAGATGAATCCGTGATTCTTGTTCTTTTTTACGACCACTAAAAATGCAAGATAACGCGACTGGCCTTGTAAATCATCAACTAGTATTTCTTTGAGCGCCCGGGTGAGCTACCAGCCAGAACCCATTGCCCTACTAAAAAGCTGCTCCTTTTCAGTTTCATCTGTTAGATTATAACCTTCTCAAACTAAAATGACCCCACATGTGAAGAGCTATTCCTGACCCAACGCCAAGTCACTTTCAGTCCAAGCAAGTATAATCTCAGGTTTTTACAACTGGCAGTTTTGTGGACGTCTTAGAGAAGGCTTTACAAGTCTAAATCCAAATCAAATCTTGGTACAACTAAATCCAACTCTCGGCAAGGACTTGCAAGAAATAATGAATCAAAGTATCAGCTAAGAGGAATCACGTCTAAATTCACGTCCCAATTTCACGCCAATTGCCGAATTATTTAAAAAACGTACAGAAAAAAATTTGAGAAAAAGTCAAGGATGTCCAAATGAAACGTCAAAGGTTAACAGGAACGTCTAAAAATAACTGAACATCGCGCGAAATGGTTGGAAAGCTTCAAAACTGATCCTTGGGCTGAACCTTTTTCACTGCAATACTGTCCGCATTCAACAATATTTGGCAAACGTTGAAAATCTTTTCCAATACAAAAACGAATTTTTCTTATTAAATTTTTAATCAAGAGCCCTCGAAATAAAAAACTACTTTTTTGAAGTGTGGAAATGTTTTGTTTTTCACCATACACACAAAAAACAGTGAAAAGACTTAAACTTGAAAAACACTAACAATTAAAATCGGGGACTGATTTTAATTGCTAGTCCCTGATTTCTGAATTCGTCGTTTTTGGAACAGATTTTGAATCAATTTTAAGTACCGACTCAGGGTAGAAAGGTTTACCTGCCAAAAATTTCTAAAGTTTTAAAAATATTTCATTCTGGATAAAAGCTCTACCTACGCTTTTGTGTGCTTGACGTCATCTCCCTAGTCAGGACCTGGAAATGTTAAAAGACCGTCCTCGACAGATTTAAGGTATGAAAAAACTGTCCTCGACAGATATTGGGTATGAAAAGAATTGGTCTGGACCTAAGGTGATGTCCTGGACTTTGGCTGGAACTAAAACAATCGTCCTAGAATTTGACTGGAACTAAATCATACGTCCTGGAATTTGACTGGACAATAAATGTTTTCTGGAATTTGCCTGGACAATATAGGTGTTCTGGAATTTGGCTGGACAAAAAAACATGTCCCCGGAATTACGTTGGGGACCGTTATGATGACTTTTTGCAATTTCTTTCAAAGTTCAGGAAATGTAGTGCAATTGTTTAAGGATTGGGTAAGATTGGAGAAGGTCACGAAGAACTGTGTCGGAACTTTTCAGTTCATCTCATTTTTGCATATGAAAACAAATTGGCTGGACTTATGGAAAGAAATAGCCTCGAATTTAATTAGGGTCCTCGACCGTGTAATTTAATTCAATATTTACCCCCCCCCTTGAGTTAATAGGTCTTTTCATGAATTCCAGGTCTCAACTAGGGCTACAGGCATCTTTTCATACTAAAGATAGTTTTTGTTTACAAAACATATCTCCAGTGGTTAAGAACAACAATATGCTTGCTGATGCCAATTCGCATACTTACGATACTTTGGCCTTGTCATGCAAATCAAGTCTTTGCGCTTCTAAAGTAAGATTTATGCTTGTTCTGCAAATAACCATGGAAAGGTGGCCAAGAAGTCACTGAAAAAATTGAGGTAACCGAGTATCGAAAATGCGCTTCAACAGCCGAGAAATTATATTCAAGTAATTCTATGTCCAAAACTACTTAAGTTTTAGGAGAATTTTCTCTGAGTCTCAAGATGGCTTACAAGAGTGTTGATTTTCTCGTGGGTAGTAGCAGCTACCAATTTCTGTTACTTACTCTCAAATTTGACAGGCTAGTGCGTCCTAGTGGTCGACGAATTGAAAAACTTCCAAGCAGCTTGGAAGCAATCTGGCAAGTGAATGCTTACGGGTACCAAGTTGCTTGTAAAATTCATGCAAGCTTTTCTATTCATTTGCAGACATCTGGCAATATTTTAGTAACTTGAAAACTTATTGCAAGTTTTTTATTCATATGCTCAAAAAAGTGGCCACTTTGACGACTAGAGCTGGTTTGTTACTGTCCTCAAGAAGGAGCAATCCTGACCTAGCCGCCAAAGAAAAAAAACATAGCAGGACAAGTCCTGAAATACAATTCAAAGAATTGAATGAAAAACTTAAAAGTACTCTACCTGACCAGCAGATCAACTGAACAAAGCTAGCCAAAACACAAACAAAGTCATCTCAAAAAATTGAGAAACTAAAACAATCAAAAAAACTAAACAGAAGTATACTCGTTACTAAAACTCTTGAAGCTTTTTTCCCTTAGGCAAAATTTCATCCCATTAAAAATACATGTTTCAAAAATATGTTCAAGACCATTTTTTTTGTTTTTGAAATCGGTTTAGTATTAAATATGCATGACCTGAAAAATTCATTGGCGCTTGAAGATCGATTAACTCAAAAATGACCGAAAAATATAAAACATGAAATCAACTGCAAAATTTAATAAAATTTTGCTAAAAATGTGATATTAATATCTTCAGAATCACCTCTGTGTCTCTAGAGACTATGCATTAACCCAATTCCAAGCATTAAAAAATTCATTGGCTCAAAGATCGATAGGCAATAATTTTAAAAGAAAATCTCAAATTTCAAAAAAAAACAGAAATTCGTTCTATTAAAATGTTGAAAACCGTTCAATTGCCCCCTAGCAGCTATCTAATAACATATTATCAAACCCTGGATGAGGTTAGCTGGCTACTGAGGCAAGAAAAACTGAATATAAGACAAATATTTTGAAAAGAAACTTGAAAAAATTGCAAATTTTATCAAAAAAGTCTAAAACTCGAAAAACTAAATTTAACAACAAATTTAATAACAAATTTAATAACAAATCCATTGAAGCAAACAACCATGCAGTAACTTTTTATCAGACCGCGGAATAGGTGGCACTCGAGAATGGTCAAATATCGAAAATTGACAAAAACTTTAGGAAACCTTGAAAAAATTGCAAATTTTATATTAAAAAATGCCAAATTTCGAGACATTAATTAAAATGTTGAAAACCAATCCATTACTACTAGAAACCATGCAGTGCTCTATTTTCAAACCACAAAGGACTTTTCCTGGCCCCTGAAGATAGAAGAACTCAAAAAATGACAAAAATTTTCAAAAAACTTGAAAAAAAATTGCAAAAATTATTATCATCATTTTGCATGTTTGTATTTGTAGTACCAAAACATTTAGCTTATAAAGTGGTCATAACAAGTTATTTTGTCTCGCAAAAGGCCTTCATTATTTTTCAAAAACTTCAACGTATGACTAAAACAAAAAAATCACAAAAAAATTACAAAAAAACAAGAAAAATTGCAACATTTTGGGCCCAAAACTCCTAAAAATGACCTTTTAACCTTTAATAAAGGCCATCCCAGCAGCTGCACCACTCTAGGCACTTGAAGGCTGCTGAAGCTCACTTTGGGCCTCTAATGAAACTTAATTCCCGCTGGGTTTTACCTGCTTATCCCGTTTTGAAAGATCAAAGTCATTGAAAAATGTGTGAACACATCTTAAAAAAAATCAGCGCACCAATACAATTCAAATTCTTTGAATTGTAACAAAGTCCCTAATAGCTAAGGCCAATGTGCGCTTGAATCAGGCTGAAAATGTTTCAATGGATTTCAGTTTTGTAACAAGTTTTAATTAAATTTGCTCACCAAAATATGTAATGGTACGTGTTCTGCAACTGACGGGGAATAACGTATTGGGGCACTATCAAAAAGGGACAATTCCCTTTTTCACTTTTAACGAACAATTGGAACCACGAATTTGTCCATCTCGCTCACTATCTGCAGAGCAACTGCTATTGCATGTTTGAATATATGTAGAAGCATTGCTGGTTCAGATATAATGCACTCACTAAGCATGAAAACGCGGATCAAGCAAAAGTGAGCGGGTGAAACAAAAAAGATCCAGATCGAATACAATAATCTCAATGACGAATACAATAACAATACAATAACGAATATTCCTGGCTCTATAAAACAATTTTCCTGAAACCAATATTCCTCTGAAACCAATTTTCACGGCTCTAGAATATCCGGTTAGAAAATTTGATATATCTTGTTAACTAGGAAGACGAGCATACCTTTTCAAATCTCGTACCTGAAATGTCATATTGAACAAATCAGCGTTGTCCAAAATCTCCAACCAGTGAAGAAGCTGACAAATGATCATCTATTGTGCTGGGACGTTAATCTCAGAGTGTTCTCTGTCAGCGTTCTGTTATACTCAACGGCTACAAATGCGCACAAATATTAAGGCAAATTTATGACAAGTCATAATGGGATGGTGTTAGATTTTGTTGTCAGGTCCTTCCTTAAATTGCTTCAAAAGAAATGTAGAGACGTAACTAGTCGAAGAGATGGAACTTATTTTCCGTTTTAAATCAAACATTAATGAGAACGTGAGGATTCATTGCATTAGCATCAAAAAACATATAGTTTCTTAAAAAGCCAGTCTTGTTTTTCAAATTTTTATAGCTTCTCGGTTGACCGTGATAACATGTCCTCCTAGGTTAATTTTGGATGTTGTTACTTTCTGTGCAACCCACGTATTTGCTAGCATTCTGGTTCATTTGTTAGTTATGAATAAATATTAAAAACGTTAAGAAACTGCTAAAAAAATTGATATAATCTTGCCTATTAGCTGACAATAGATCTCCTAATTTTCATCAACACGAAATAGCAAAAGTTCTTTCTATCAATTAAAGTGACCACTTATCTACTGGTGATAGATTATTCTTGGTGAACGCAAATTAACCGAAGTAACAGTAAACCGACAAAAAAGCAAAAAATTTTTAATAGTTATGTCATCTATCAGAAGTAATACATTGTTAACCTTTACAATCAAGACTACAGATAGTATTATAATGTAAAATGTATCCAATGCACAAAAGAAGCAAAATTTTGTCAATGTTTGGACTTTTAGTGGATACGGGCCACAGCGGACCACTGTCCATAGCCGTGCCTCTCATTCGCCGTGGGATCTAATCCGGAAATCGCGTATTGGTTATCGTGGGAAAGCTGCGAGGCGATTGGAGAGCCCCAACCGGCCCGTCAGGGAAACTTAAAATACGAGTATCTCCAAATCTTGCGGCCTACTTGACCACATTTAAAAAGTTTACTCTTTACAAGTTGTTTAAATCCATACCTTCGTGATTATGCTAAGCATTAGCCTTCAGGGGGGCCTTGGCCAAAATGAGCCAACTAAGGGCTCTTTTATCAGAAGCAAGAGCAACTGCAGATGATACTTCACAGTATGGACAAGATTTTGTCCCAGTTCAAAACAAAGGTAGACGTTTCGATATCAAAACAAGAGTAATTCGATGCCAGAGCAAGTCAAACCAATGGTTATAACAATCAATCCAAGTCCAACTCGAGTGCAGTCTGCCCGAGCTATGAAGACATAAATCCCACAACTGAAAATAAAAAGAATAAAAGAATTACCACACTCAGTCGATTTTTTTTATCTAACTGGAAAATAAGCCTCCAGAGAAAGTCTCAAGTCAAATATAAACCTGCAACAAGTTTTCCCAAACGCAAATGTAAACGCAAGAAACACATTGCCAAAAACCAGGTTCAACATTGCCAAAAACCAGGAGGAACTCTTGAGCAATAAAGGAATGAATGTAATAAAAGTGTCGAGGATTATGAGCCGATCAAACGGAAAACAAACGGAAAACCTACAAAGCCTATCAAATTAATAACAGATTCAACAAACAATGTTATAGAAGCGCAAAAGCACGGAGTAAAGACTGCTTGGTTGATCTACTGATGTCAACCAAGCAAATAGCCGCCACATGTAAAACAATGCTTCAAGTGTCAGAAATATGGGCACTCTGCCAATGAGTGTAGGAACGAACAGCGTTGCCTGCGATGCTTAGGCCAGCACACAGCAAAACAAGGAACCGAACCAAAAGAAAGAGCCAAGTGTGCAAAAAGTGGTGGTTCGCACACATCTAAGTGCAAAAGATGTTCCTCTTAATAAAACGCAGTTGTTGAAGCAACAAAGAGAAAACAAGATATCAAGTACTCAGCAGTAGCGAAAAGAGAACCCGAATTGTTACACCCAAACTCAACTGTCTCGGCGATAAACATAAATGTTCTGGTTGCTGAAGTACTCAGCAGAATGCGATCAACCTTCAGCTTAATGTCTTACAGTGATATAATAATTTTTGTCAGTACTACTGCAAGCAGAGTTTTCGGTGATAAAATAGAAGGTCAAAAATTACAAGGCGGCATCAGAAATGCTAATAACAATTTCACGAATGTTCCAATGCAATAAATTTCAAAAAAAACAGCAACCAATTCAACCAACATGGATAAAATAAAATTAAATTAAGCATTTGAATTGCCGAAGCTTATCTATCGAAATAACAGAACTTCTCGTAGGTATGAGGAAAAAGATATTTATATTGTGTGCATGAAATAGGTTGAGAAATGGCATAATGAAAATCTCACCGCTGGATATTTCGCAGTTACAGAAACGAGAGCGGGTAAGTCACATTGCTCAATGATTTTAGCAAAAAAAGGTACGACAATAATTGCAGTTAATCTATAAAGATTTGACAGAAATGAACGGAGAAGAGTTCTCGAAATACTAGAAGTACTCGAGAATGCTCTGAATTACCTGTTTTAGGTCATCTCAGGGTTATAGTCCTTTAAAACTCAACAGGTTGCAATTTGAATCTGTCAGAATTTTTTGAAACAGAATTGAAAAACTTTTCTATCGGCGAAGATTTTAATGCTGAACATCCAGAGCTGAAATGCACATATAACACTGACAACCGTGAAAAACTACTTGAAATGATTAAAACTATAATTTTGAAGCTTTTAAATATTCGTTTTGGTACATATCAATCTTATTAGGGAGACTGTAGAAGTATGCTTGACCTATACTGCACCAATTAATCAATCTTCAAATTTTGGACATATTTTATTTTCTCATAACTTTGGCAGTGACCACAGCTCAACCATTACAATCTAGAAGATAGTAATTCAGAAAAGATTTGATTTGAATGCAAAAATTAACTCCAGAAAATTCAAACCGACTGTAGGACAAGAAAATGAAAACTCTGTGCTCTATCCCCGATTCTATCCAAAAGCAGATGAACTGAATCAGTTTAATCAATAATTTGTACAGCTCATTGAACTCTCGCTACAGAAGTTTTATATCCTACAAAAAAGATTTCCTTTTTGACATGAAACTACAAATCTTATCCGCAAAAAAAAATAAGAGAGAGCTGAAAACAACAAACAGAGAACAGTACTAAACCTGAAAAAGGAAACATATTTCCTCCGCAAAGAAATTAAAAGGTCCACAAATCGATAATAAAAAAATCAAACAATCAAATTTGATCACAAGTGCTATAATAAAGGGGAGCAAATACTTTTAGAGAGCAGTTAAAGAATTATGCAGTGATTCAACAAAACCAAATAAAACTGAGCAAAGTGCTGAAGTCTCTTATAAACAACTCAGAGCATTAACAGACATTGAAAAATGACAAATATTCAAAACTGTTCTACAAGATACAATTGAAGATCATAAATACAAAAGCTTGGAAGTGAATGCGCACTTTGAGAAAGTCAAAATTGTGACAAAATTATTTCTCCAACACGAAAACATTGAACCAATTAACTACTCTGGTATAAAAGTAAACCAGTATGATGAAATTTTGCACAAAACAATAAGATCAAGTTCAAGACCAGAGAAAATCAGCTATAACATCCTGAAAAGGTGACCTAAATGCCTCGAAGCATATATCTGTCTCCTAATAAATAGCTCCAAAACATTTCTTATGTTCCAACTGTTTGGAAAGATTCAACTGTAGTAAAGAATGCCCTAACGCACTGTGAAAACACTTGGTTTTTCGATGAAATGCAAAGTGCATACAAAAAGAACCGCTGCACAACAGATAACTAGCTCAAAATAACTCAGCACGTTACAAAAGCGCTTCAATGGTCTAAAATGGTAATTATTGTCTGCCTAGATGTGGAAAAATTGTTTAATAAATTGTGGAGACTCGGACTTTATAACAAACTGCTAACAATTGGTTTGCGTAAACCTTTGATGAAATGGGCTAAATCTTTTCTCTCTCAGGGAGGTATCTTCGTAAAACTTAATAACTCAAAAAGGAGCACATTTTCAAAACTATCTGGAGTACCTTAGGGCAGCGTCATGGCACCAATACCCTTACTGGTTAATTTGAGCGGCATTCCTGATTTACCTGCACAAATTTCTCAATTTGCTGATAATTTTGTTTTTTTTCCACAGGTGGCGCTCCTGTAGTGTATTTTAAGAGAAACTTCAATATTCACTATACAAATTGATCAACAGGTGCGTTAAACTGCAAATAAGATTAAACTCCAAATAAGGAAGGTCTCAGTCTAGATCTTATCATCAATTGTACACGAACAAAAGACGCAAGCTTAATCAAATTTCTTGGTGTAAACCTTACCCCGCATCTAAAGTGGAAGGAACACTGCAAAAATTTGCTGGCCAGGTTAAACAAAAGAATCCACCAACCGTGGCGGCTCAGTCAGATCAACATTGATTATGACTGCTTACTGAGGTTGTATAAATCATGGGTTCGACCTCGATTTCTCGATGCCAATACCTGCTGGTTTGACCAACCTAATTAAATTAGCAACAACATACAATTGACCCCAAAATAGAGCATTGAGAATTTGTTTGAGAAAATTTCGCTGGTACATGTTCAAAAAGAAGTGGAGGCCAATATAACTGCTTTAGGGTATATTCAGATCAGATTAGCGAATAAGTATCTGAAACGCGAAAAAGAAAACAATATAGAATCAATGCTGCACTCATCCAGAAAAAGAGACTACGTCCGAAAAACAAGTATCAAAGAATATTTGACCATCTCTCCTGCTAAAGTTTTAACCATTATTTCCGACAGGAATGCTAGATTCACTAAAGACGTTAAAATGCTGCCATCATCAACAACAATCAGATTACATTGGGCAAGAGGTTAACGTTTTCCGAACAAAATGAATGAAGCTGTGGAAGATGGTTCGAGTCAGCGCAATAGCCTGCATTCTTCTCATCTCATATTTTTTCATTCCATCTGAGTTCCAGTTGTTATATCATAGAACAGCTATCAATCAATAACTTATTGCTAGCCACTTGCTTGGTTTATTCGGGGCAAAACTCAAAAAACAACGTCCTGAAGTCCTGATCCTGCAGCTAAGCCAGCCACTCACCTAGTAATTTCGGGATTTAGCTATGAGAAACACGAGGAAAAAGAGAAACAATTTACACAGCTATTATCTATTGAGATAATTCATTCAATTGGCACTTTTTTCGACCAAGAAAACGTTCTTATATTTCACGTTAACTCCACTGATATCTTTATCCCATTCAAGTTATAATTATACATCTAACGACATAATATGGCGCTATGCGCGGTTTGGTTCAGTGGTTTTAGGGTTTTGGTTAGCATAGCACTTTTTGTTGCTTTTTGTTCATCCTTTTTGCTTTACGTTCTATTCTTCTTATTGGTACAATTTTGTTTTTGATATTCAGTTATTAATTGTTGCAACTGAACTTTTTCTTACGTTCCCTCAGTTTATTTTAACGCGTCTTAACGCTTATCTTCATGCACATAATTACACTTTTTAGGACTAAAACAGCAAGTTGTAGTGCATTTCTCTAATTCTATGATCAAACGGGGTGCAGTAGTTCAATCCCCACCGCGCCGACCTAATTTTAATTTTATTATTATTTTTTATTTTTATTTTTTCTGTTTACACTGCCTTCACTCTCCATTTATTTCTCCGTGTCGCGCCTTACTTCCTGAATTATAATTCTTAATTAACGACTGTTTTTTTTCTGTTATGACTTAAAAAATTATAGTTATTTTAACACGCATGAAATAACGACGAATTAATCAACAACTACGAGGCTAGCCAAGAACACCAAGAAAAAGAATAAAAGCAAGCAGAGCCAGCAGAAGTCTTTGAGATCCAGAAAGTGATCGACGAATAGAAAAACTTGCAAGCATCTTGGAAGCAATCTTGCAAGTGGATGCATACGGGTACTTCAAAGGTGGTTTCTAAAACAACACTACGCCGATTTATAATTTTCCCGAATTGATATCTTGCAAAATTCTTAGAGGAATCTTGCAGGTTTAAGTTAGCTTGCATGATTCTTGCAACTTTTGAGCTCACTCATCACTAGGATGATCATTTTCTGCGTTCATCGTTCGCCACTGAAAGTGCCGAAAGAACCGAAAAGAACCGAAAGAAAATTAAGCTATTAATTGAATAAAGTTTCTTTTCAATTTGATGGGAGAATAAAAATTGTTAATTTTAGGAGCAGCGATTGTGACATCAGTTCGCTGAGAGTAATTTGACTATTTAAAAGATTTTTCTGGAATCTGTAGTTTTTCGACTTGATAATTTTATTAGCGGAGTTCAAAATGTACCTTGAATTTTTTTTCATCGAATGAGTTGCTCCGTCTAAATTATCTTTGTTAATCTTAGTTATCAGTTACTTTTTGAAGTTCATTGTTCAATTTCAATTTTTTTTGTGCTCTAACGCGTCAATTGCTCCGAAAAGCTAACTAAACGTTTCCTCCGAATTTCAGGGTCTGAATTTTTTCCATCGATCAGACTTTTCCGTTTGTGTCACGTTTAAAGCCGAATATTTTCCGTAACAAAATGAAGATCTAAATTTCATTATTTTATCTTGAACAAACATGGCTTTCATACATAAAAAGTTGCTGAGAATTTTAAAGATAGTATTTATTAACAAGTAAAATCTTTCTCTTTCAGCTGCTGCAAATTTCTAGACAGATTTTTAAAAATCAAATTCAATTTCATTTTGAAAAATATTATAAACAAAGCACGTCCATATTAATGGCGAATGAGAGTATACGTTGAACCATCTTTAACTGCCTCGCCGCCTTTCTGACAGAAATATTCTTATTAAAGAGATTGAGGCTTTAATATTTTATCAGTATATGTAATTTACAGATGGCGTACAAAGAATTTTACCGCAGTAGAATACAATTTATTTGGGATTTTGATTAGGAGAATAAGAATTCTTAAATGGCTTCTGATTTTGACTAAACGACAAATCACCTGCAGCTATTAAATTATTTGTACATCTTGTGATAAGTTGGGCGAAAAACAGTGTTTTAACAACGAGATACCTTACTGCGTTTAGTTAAAGAGAAATACTGTTTTTTCTGGACTTTCAAGCACCTCAGAAATGTTAGACAACCTAAAACTTATAATGATATTCTTATCCGCCAACCAACTACTAACAACTAAAATCATAAACAGATTTGGTTTATTTAATGAATTGCCCGGAGTTGTTTTGAACAGTCAGTTTATTTTGAATCAAATTGATCGAGTTTCGAAACCAATCTGCATGTCAAGATGCAGTGCAAACAGCCGATGTATCAGCATAGCCTACGGGTCTCAAATGTGCATTTTATACGCGACAGATCCGCGTTCTCACTTTGACGAAAGTGCAATTAGCCGAAGTGATACTAGCAATTTAAAAACGATGTTAATTAATGAAGGCATGAAAAGTACGTGTTACGTCAACAATTTGAAAGCGTCGACTGCCTCGGAAATAGACCAATGTGCGGTTTCGGGAAAACGAGTCGATTCAATTTGCTCCGAATGGTCAGAATGGGATTATGTATTCGACACTCCATGTGGAGAAAGGGCAAATTTTACAAAGTACAAAAGTCGAGAGAGAAATTGCACACAGCCCCTGTTTGGAGGTGATGATTGTGTGGGTAACAGATACGAGAAGTATGAGAAAGGACCTCATCTGTTTGATGATCCAAGTTAGTATAACAGGAGAATGTGGAAGGGGGAGTCAGTTTCAAATCGTATTTGTGAACTGAATCTGGGACAGAAAGTGGAGAAAATAGTCAAAAAGGGCGTCTCGCTCATCAAATTTTTAGCCATGATCTTGTAAATGATAGCACCAGTGGTTTGTCAAACTTTATTGTGAAAGACCCGATAGGATGCTCCCCAATATTTTTTTATCTTATCAGCGGTATCAGCTCTTGTAAGAGTTTTCTGTCCTGTAAGAGAAAGCTTTCGAAAGACTTTTCAAAGATCTGTCTTAGATGAACTTTTATCGTGTAAGCTGTGACAAAAATTTTTGGCAGTTCTCTGAAGATAATATTTCAATTTTTCCCATAGAATTTTATAAGAAAATATTTTTCTACAAAAAAATTTTATCGTATCAATATTTGGTTTTAAATTGTAAGTTTGTTTACTATTTCCTCATTTTGCAAAAAAAAAACTAAACAAAAATTTTATAAAGCAGAACTTTTATCGTGCAAGATCTTATATAAAAAGAAAATTTTATCGTGTTGGATTTCATAAAGAGTTTTTAATCAATAAGATTCTATAATGCATAATTTTTTATCCTTGATTCTTCAAAAAATTGCCTTACATGATCTTTTATCGTGTAAAATCTGATAAAAAACATAGCATCTCTTAGAAAATAAAATGTTGATTTTTTTCCGACTAGATCTTAAAAGAAATTGTTTTAGAGCAAAAACTATCATCGTTTCAATAACTCGCTTTATAGTGTTCTACGTAATTTGTTTGTTGTTTTTCTTGTTAATCATCTGTTTGAGGAGACTTTATGCGATGTTTATAAGGTAAAAATGAAAATGTTTATATGTTTCAAATTCATGTAAGGCCGATTTTTTTTCGTGTAATATCTTATAAAGCAGAACTTTAATCGTGTAAACCTTATAAAAAAGATTTTTTTTTCGTGTAAGGTCGTATAAAGCTTAATTATTTTCAGAAAGTATGTTATAAAGCAAAATTTTTATCGTGCAATACCTTATAACTCCTTTTTTTATCACGTGATGTAATCAAAGTGGAATTTTTCTCGTGTAAGATTTTATAAAGGAAAAATTTTTATCTTGTTAAGTCACATGAAGCAGAATTTTTTACGGTTAAGATATTTTAAACCAGAGTTCTCTTTGAATTTGATCTCATGATACCGAATATATTAGTACAATATATTATAAAGCAGAACTTTTGCCATGTAAGATCTTCTAAACAGGAAATTTTAACGTGTTAGATCTCATATATCAAAAAGTTTACCTTTTGAGATCTCATAACGCAGTATTTTTAACGTGTAAGATCTTATAGAGCAGAGTTTTTTAATCGTGCAAGATCTGATATAGCAGAGTTTTCATCGTGTAGGATCTTATAAGGAAGATTCGTATCGTTGGGATCTCAAAATGCAGAACTTTCCGCGTGTTCTAAAAGGTTTGGAATTTAATCTTGTAAGACTTGATAAAAACTCTTTTAGCGTGTAAGAATTGATAAGATATCTTACAAAGTCATAGTCAGGTGACGCATAAGAAAAACAATCTTATAAGTGCTGATCAGATAGATTTGTAAGAGTATTAGAACTTTTATTTATGGAAATGAAGGTATTGATAAGAACGGCAAAACTGATTTTACTTTTTTCACAAAACCAGGTGAAACGTGGGTAAGTATCCGTTGAAAGTTTTTCCATGAAGTATAGATCTTGTTGTTTTTTCATTGTTTTTGCTCATTGAATGCCTTGATATTTTGAAGATTGTTTTCAAACATTGATGTCCACCTTTCTTCCACTTTCTCCTTGCTGTGTAGTATTTGGCTATGTACATCTGTCTGGATATGACTTGGCAAAAACTGGCATGTGAGAGTGTGGGCATGCATCTGTTCACTGGACTCCATTGGGTATTTGACGAGAAGTGGGAGTGGGGAAATGGGCTATTCTGGACAGGCAAGTCCCAATTAAATATATCATTGACTTTGAATGTTCAAGTTATAGTACAATTTATTATGTTAGGATGCCAGTACTAACTTTGGTATTCATATAATTTCAGCACAAAACAATTATGTAAAATTTCAGCAGTTTCAGCATAATTTGTAACTTTGTACGATTTATCAG